>NC_041058.1:9935218-10235218 GCF_900634775.1 Gouania willdenowi
AATTGATTTTTTTTTTACTGTGGCCAAACCAAAATGCTGCAATGTGAAACTGTATATACAGTAAGCAGGAGTTGACCTTCATTTGTGACCCCCATCATGAAGTTTAGCGGTCTGTGTACCATCAGGGTGGGCTGTCGACCACATCCCCCTCAATCTCTCTTGAGGGAAGACTTAGCGAGCATGTCCTTTTTTATCCAGCTGTATTAGCAGAGCTGTAATGTTCATTTACCATCTAAACACATCCCGATGGACGTGCCTACGAGATTTACTGCATTACTTATGTTCTCTGGAGTGGGGCTCTGTTAGGATACGGTACAGGTCAGTTGATAATTCAATGAATTCTTGAGGGATTTCTTGAAGCTGTCGGAGGCAGAGCTGGCAGGCAGGTGATTAAAGGTCTTACCAGTTGCTTTACTTCAAATTAATTTTTGTTTTTTCTTCATCTCTCACCCACAAGACAGGACAACAGAGAACTGCTCGTTTTATATTACACCCAATATTTGCCAGGGAGACTTTTCTGAAAAACCCCTGAAGTCGGCTCCCCAATAAAAATCAGTTTAGTCTTCATTCAGTGACTGACTCCTGCTGCTCAGTTGTTTTTTTTTAGTGCTTTCCTCTATGTTGACCTATATTCCTCCAACGCTCAGCGAAATGGTATGAAACGTGATATAAATGTAAGGCTGAGCACATGTGGGACTGATCAGGAATGCATTTTTTTGGTAAGAGCAATTCATGCTGCCTGCCCTTCACTGGCAGCCAAAACCATATAGTGGCGCTCTGCCCGAAGGCTTAGTGTTTGGATTACTCTGTGCGTGTGCGTGTGTGCGTGTGCGTTTTCTACCCTGCTCATGCATAAGAATATGTGTGCACGAAGTGAAGGTTTCCTGTCAGCTTCTATTTTGTCTGAATGGGACTGTGATGCAGAAGGTCAGGCGCTGACTCTTGTTATGCGACTTTCCTCAATGATGAAATGTTCTATGTATGACCACCAGACCATTGCCTGAGACAATAATCGTGCAAAGAGCAGTCGTGTAGCCATGAATGTTTAAATGATGAGATTCCACTGTGTCTGCATGCATAAAACATAGTTATTCTTTCAGTGGTTGTCCATTGAGCTGCTGAAACGGGTTGGCGCCTTTTTCTTTTCAGGTTTATTCAATCTGACATGGTTACATGCCATGTTGTGTCACATTTGGCTTAAAGAAAGGCTGTTTTTTCAGCACATCAAAGCAGACCTAAAAATGTAAAGATATTCAACACGTTTTTTACATGGTGCCCAAATGTACAAAACAGAATCAGTCAAAGTGCTAACTCACTGTGACATTAGGAGCTATTTTGTACTTAAAACTGCATACACATAACTTTATAACTTTTTAAAATCCCATATTTAATATACTTTTTCAAGTCCAACAAACCAGGCATTGGTGTTTTGACCTCCATAAGTAAAAGACTTTGAAACAAAATGATGTGCTATCCTGTATTGTTACAGCTCCTGGAAATTCTAATTTTTAATCAAATAAATCAACCAACTAATATTTATCTTTATTTAATTAACACCTGTCTTACAAATTCACTTATTGATCAAAGTGCTTCACAGAAATTTGCAAACTTGATTGACAAAAGTTGAAAATGATAAAAGGGTTTAGAGACTAATGCTCACAGAAGTAATTTAATATAATAAGTAAAAAGATGACAAATAAGAGTCAGAGATTAAAACAAAAAAAGCAGAGAAGGGAACAATTTTTCATTTATAAAACATTAAAGTTAGCATGAATACAACCCTAAAAATTATTTTAAAAAATCATGAAGCACGACATACTGTAAAAGCCAGACTGAATAAATAGGTTTTTAGCTTGCGTTTGAAAATGGTGATACTCTCAGCTCCTCTTAGATCCCCATGCAGGCTGTTCCACTGTCTTTAGAGCATTAAATTAAAAGAGAAGTCTCCAAAAGTAGGCCACATTAATCAATAAATAAGGATCATTTGCTCAAAAAAAGAGATGTAAAAGGTAGAAATTGCCACTCAAAAGCCACTGTAAAGACTCTTAAAAAGGTTTCACGCATTGCATTGTGGGATGTGGAGTCCTGTCGACGGATGCATAGAAGTGTTTTTACTTAATTCTTATTGTGATTTTTTTCTTTTGCCCCAAAAACTCTGCCAAAGTGACTTCCCAACACATTTTTGGTGTGAGACTGAAAATTGCGTCAGAACAATGGTGAATGTTTAAACGGTTCAGTGATGTTTCCCATCATCTATTTGCTGATGATCTCCAGTTGTACTGTTCATTTAAGACCTCTGAGGTCCACAAACTGAGGTCCTTAATCAATTGTCTGACACAAGTGAAGAAGTGGTTCAGTGATAATAGTCTTAGACACTTATTATCTCCCCAGATAGTGCTACTCCCACTATAAAACAGCACTTGAATGATATGATCAATCAATCAATCAATCAATCTTTTATTTGTATAGCGCCAAATCATAACTAATGGTATCTCAAGACACTTTACAGTAGAGCAGTCTTAAGGACGGACTCTTCATTTTATGGATACACACATATGCATATATACGTATATGCACATATGAGCCTTTGCTCTAAAACAGTGGTTCCCAAATTTTTTGCAGTCATGTACCCCTTCAGACCTTTAACCTGAAGCCATGTACCCCCTACTCCTGCACTCACAAAAAACATGACATGTCATAAACAACGTAGCCCTACAGTGAAATGTATCTCTGAATTTGACCTATCCTGTTGAGGAATAATATATAATAAAAAAAATAATAATAATTTGTAAATACACAAGAAAACAACTCATTCAAAATGATAACTTATCAATTTGTTTCCATTTTTAGCCAGCTGGCATTGAAACAATATTCTCATTTTAGAAAAACAAATTTCCAGATGTTGTTAATTTTTTTAACAGTAATGCAAAATATTCATCATCATGAAACTGAAATGCAACTTTAATGGGAAGGGTGAGGTTGAAAGGAGGCAAACAACTTAGTGCTTACTGCTCAGAAACACTTGTAAACCAGTTGTATTTTTATTACTATTATTTTTTTATTATTATTATTTAAAAGGTTTCCTCATTCAGTTGTAGCCTATGTATATGTTCTTAACAGGAACTATGCACAATAATAAACTTGTAAATATGTAATAGGAACTACCCTATTAAAAACAATAACCAGGAATAAATATGTGCTCTCTGGTAAAGATAGTAGCATGCATCTCCAGTTTTTTTTTGGTGTGATTGCATCTCAGTCTGAGGCTGCATGAACCACAGGTGTACCGCAGCGCACATCTTTGTCCACTGCACGCTGAATATTTGGTCTCGCTATCGCTGTTAGGCGACGCTTAACTGTCGGCCGACTAGTTGAAGTAGTGACAGTCGACATCGAAGGACAATTGATGTCTTTTAACCACTTCTTCGTTTTTAAAGGTTCATCAAATGAGCACCAGTCACTCACGGGTGTGAATCAATCATTTAGATTTACGTAAGTCTGCGAGAGCAGGGCGACTGGCCATATAATGAATGAGCTCACCACTCGAGGGTAGTCTTACAAAGGCCAAGGCATGGAGGCTCCTAACTGCTGATCTATTCATATTCTAGTTTTCAATTATGTGACGCTGTTTTAAATTTTTCATCCACGTAACCCATGTGACAATTTTCATAACCCACTTTGGGAACCCAGGCTCTAAAACAAGGTTGAGGAATTTAGGGTTGATCTTTGACGAGTTCATGTCACTGGAGCGACACTGTAGACAGCTGGTTAAGAGCTGCTTTTTTTAGTTGCGTAACATTGCCAAGCCCAGGTCCATGATGTCCAGAGAAGAGCTCGAAATGATTATTCATGCATTTGTGTCCTCGCGCCTGGGCTACTGCAACAGCCTCTTCACATGTCTCAACAAAAAAGAACTGGCTCGTTTGCAGTCGGTCCAAAACTCAGCCGCGAGACTTTTGACTAACACCAACTGGCTTCCTGTTGAATTTCGTGTCCAATTTAAAATCTTGGTGCTAGCCTTTCGAACCCAACATGGTCAGGCTCCCTCTTACATTGCTGACCTCATTAAACCTTACAACTCGACTCGGAGCTTGAGGTCGTCGAGGCAGAACTTGTTGATGGCTCCACGCATCTGACTCTGGATCTGTGAAAAGCACTATACAAATAAAGTTTACTAAGTTTACTCAAATATTTAACACTCATCACTTTAATACAGCTAGAGTGGAATCTGTCTTTGCATAGCCACTTTATTCAAGCCTTTTAATGGATAATAATGTCTAAACACATGCATAAAACTATTTCTGTTTCACGTATTTCCTTCCGCTCCCTTTTATTCCAGGAGCTGCTACCTCTTGTGCTGTCTTTTGAGCTCCCAGCTATCATGCAGTCCGACCCCAGCTCCCCTGCCGTGCAGCACATCTCACAGACCTACAACCTCACAGTGTCTTTTAAGCCTCCAACACGCCTCTACAGAGCCACTGGCATTGTCCGCGGCTCGCAAAACAACGCCAACGCAGTAAAGGTGAGTGAGGTCTAGTAACTTGGAACTCAACAATGAGAGTTAGAGTTGGTATGCTATGAGAGTTGAAAAAATTCATCGGTTGTACTTTTGTTAAGGCCAGGGATGATGATTCCAACTGTCTGCTTGCCATGAATCTTAATTTAAAAATGTAAAATGCTGGGAACAATGATTAAATAAAGGACATTACTTGAAACCTCTGTAGCATTAAGAACGAAAAGAAAAACGTATAGCCTTCTACCATTACTTTCTCTTGATTACTTTTTTTAATTTTTCTTTTTATTTATCTGACTTTTTAATGCAAAGCAGGACCAAATACATGCCAAAATAAAAAAAATTTGCTACTGTCTGGGCCAAGATGTGCACAAACCTTTAAACTCTTTTCTATTAATTCAGTGGGATTCTCCACACAGTTACACAGCAAAGATATTTTGCGTTCCGTTTCACCAACCCTAAACCACCTCATTTGAGTAGCTTTTTTTGCCCCACAAGGACTGAAAGAGTGTTGAAAGTTATTTAGGTGTTTAAAAATGTATGTCTGATGATTAAAGTGGAGGGACGACCCTGCATCGCTGTCAGGTTTTTCCTTTTCTTACACCACTGGAAGGAGCGCTTACATGTGGACGCACATTGATGCATTTCCTATTGGTCTGCCAAGGAGAATTAGCATCAGTTTTGTCAGCAAATTGTTTCCACCAGCGAGTTTTTTCCCCCAATTCTGAGTTTATTTCTGTTTGACATTAAACTGTCAGGCATTTTTAAGTTGCATCCATTCCAAGACAAATTATCTTCTATTCACACAGAAATTGTGATTCTTCTCAAGAACCTGAGAAAATATATGAATTAGTTTGTTTGCACGTCGTTTTAACCTTTATTTTAATATCTCATTTTTCACGATGAAGCTAAAAAAAAATATTTTTAAACATTTGTGTCCTCACAATAAAAGATAAATCAACTCAAGAGTTTTTTAGTTTGAGTAAAATTAAACAGAGCTGAAGTCCAAAGAAAAGAAGGTGAAATGTTCAAAATAAAACCAAACAAGCATGGCACCAATTGCCTAACAATTTTAAAACTATCATACAAATACTTCAATAAACACAGTGGTTTTTGTTGCTTCTACTGCATTTTGAAAATATAATATAAACAATGTATTTGAAGGCTAACAGGTGATATAGAATTACTTCAAAGATATTTCAGACATGGAATAGTAACAAAGTTTCATTATGCACCTTCAGACCCTTCATCTATAGTGCGTTTATGTGATATGTTGCGTATCGCTTATCGATATTGAAATGTGTTGTTGTGACGGACGTCTTTGCTCTGTGTCCCCAGAGAGGAACCGCTCTGTTGTTAGAGCACCTCGCTGGTAGCTTGGCGAGCACCATTTCAATCACTTCCCATTTGGACATTGCACCACAGCACCACCTCTTTATGAAAGGACGAAACGGCAGCAACATCAAGCACATCATTCAGAGGACTGGAGCTCAGATCCACTTTCCTGACCCCAACAGCCCCCAGAAGAAATCCACAGTCTACATTCAGGGCACGATAGAGTCTGTGTGCCTGGCACGGCAGTACCTCATGGTGGGTACCCACAGTATTCTCTAAGGCAGGGATTCTCAACCCTAGGGTCGCGAGACACCAGATGCCTTCAAGAAACTAAGCGCACGGTTCGAGTGTCCGTGCTAGCTGTCCTGGCTAGCTGCTGCATGTTTAGCATTGAGGTGGTAGCAAAGGCTGCAAAGCTCTGGTGATAAGGCAACGCTTTCTTGTATAATTTGCACACAACTAGGCTTTAGCTTTCCATCTGGTGTTTTTAAAAGAGCAGCTCAGTATTCTCCCGTCTTGTTATTGTAGTCTGTGCATCAGTATTAGAGGTATACCGGGAACTCTTGAAATAATAAGGTTCCGCGCTGTTTGGATTTCCAAAAAAAATTGCGATTAAAAGTGTTATTTTTTAGCGCATTCATTTTTCCTGTAATTAATTAATCACAATTAAAGCATTAAAGTGACAGCCCTATAAATTACCCAAACCCACTTGCCAATATTGACCCTTTTTACCTCTTACCATTTTTGGCCACTCTAATTTGAAACTTTTAACTAATTTCTGTGGTTTTTAAAATCACTTTTCATTGAAAAGGTTGAGAACCACTGCTCTAAGGATTATTGCTTCTTAGCCGTGTTTTGTGCTACTGGGTTTGCTTTACAAATTTCCTTATTAACTGCAGCATTATAATAAATCTTATTGTTCTACTAACATTATTCTAGTGTGTGTGTGATTAATACAACAGTTTTTTTTTGAGTAGTTGTTGAGGAGAAATTAAGCATGATTGCTGAGAGGCTTCTGAGTATAATTTGAATTGATTTGGTTGGTTTTACTGTTATTGCTAAAATGTCTCCTTTATATGAACTCTAATTATTTTGGGACGCAAGACAAATCTGATTAAAAGATCAACATTTACAAAACAATAAACAGGATGTAGAAATAATAAAATAAAAAAAAAACATTGAACGGATAATTAGAGCAAGATTATTTTTGTCTTCTTTTGAATAATATGTTATGGTTTCAACTGTTCCTCGAAAAATCCACTTTGATCTCAATATATTTCAACTGACAACTGCCAGTCTTCATCAGAGGTGTCTGCTAATGGCTTTGATGTTTCCCTTGAAGTCAAAAGGAGTAATTGTCTTTTTAATTAATTCTTCAAAAAGACAAAAAGAATCTTGCTGGAATTATTACTCGGAAGTCAAGGAAACTTCAAAGGAAACATCAAAGTGATCAGCAGACGCCTCCTAAGAAGACTGGCAGTTGTCAGTCGAAACATGTCAGGAGATCAAAGTGGATTTCCTGAGGAACAGTTGTCTGAATAAATAAAACCTTAACATGACATTAAACGAGATGAGATTCGAGGTTGAATCCCGTTCTGCCCGCAGTTTGTTCTACTTCTTTGTAGCCTAACAGCTACAGTGAAAGCTGCTTTGCTATGATCTTGGCCATGAAAGGAAGGTTAGCGTTGGGTCTATAGTTAGCCATTGTTCTTCTTTTTTTAACAGAGCTTTCACAGCAGCTACTTTCATGGACTTTGGTTAGTTTTTCTTGCTGCATTCCTGCATGCAGATGGATGCAATCATGTCACAATGTGCTATTCATATATACATGTATTTCTCATACATGATGATTAGTTTGGCTTCCTTACACCATGATAACTGCAATAGAACCCCTGCAATTCAGAAAATTTGTGTTAGCATTAGTGTGTAAAACCAAGGGCAGCTTCTTGTATATAAACTTTCTTTGGTTAAAGTGCTCAGTGGTCACTTTTGTCTTGTTGCCCATGACCACAGCGGCTAATCTTTCTTTGGCCTGGAAGAAAGAGGAGGAATATATATCCAGTTTTGAAGCTTAGTTGAATAAGTGGATTTTTAATTATTGTACGCCTTGTACTGTCTTCAGTGTTGCTGGGAAAAGTACCGTACGTCCCAGCAGTAAACAATTTTAGCTTTTTGTTTGGACATCCATAATGCAGGGCAGTAATTCGCCTGAGCTGCCTTCTCTTTGTCTGCGGTCTCCCAGTTGGTCCTAGCGACATTTAGAAAATGCCAAAGTTTTCATGACTATACAAGATTGTTTCTCGTGGAATATTTCTCTGCTGTTCACATTCTTGTACAGTACAACAAACCTGGTAAAATGAAAAGCGTATAAAAGAAAACATTGGAAAGCAGAAGGGGTAGGAGTGCATTTTTTAGTCGTTAAGTAGGAACAGATCAGTCAGAAGAAACACGCCCCACCACAGTACTGTACTGTGTGATTTGGCCTCTTTCTGCCAGACTGTAGATTACGGTTTAAATCTTAGCTTGGCTCTACGCGCTGCTGCTAATTACACCCCATCACAATGGGAGAGCCATCATCCTCTCCGACCAAAATATAGTCGTCTGTGGGCTTTGTGGTGGTAATCAGGCAAAACAGATTGCTTTTGGTGGAATTTCCCCTTTCTGTGTGGAACGAACCCAGTGGCTATGTCTTACTTTTTGTTCTACAAATTACAACGTCATAAAGCAAATGGTGCATAAACAACAAACACATGTTGTATGTTTTCACGGTTTTTATGGGTATTTAAAGAAAGTCATTGTAAGTTTAGGTTTAGACATTTGTCTTCCCACAGGGCTGTTTGCCACTGGTGTTAATGTTTGACATTAAAGAGGACGTGGAGGTGGAGCCTCAGTGTATCACGGCGCTAATGGAGCAGCTGGATGTTTTCATCAGTATCAAACCAAAGCCCAAACAGCCCAGCAAGGTAAGAATATTTTGAACATTATATAATTCATCAGAGAACTCAATTTCCTGCAATCTGCAGAATGTTGTACTGCTACAATGTTTTGTTCTAGAGAACGTACTGTAACTGTGCAGTCTATGGCTGTGTTCAAAATGGCATACTAACGTACTACTGATACTAAGTCTGATGTCAAAATTAGTATGTAATGCATTCACATTAGATAGTATGAAAAGATTGAGTATGCGAGAAATACCTAAATGTATACTATATCAGGAATTGTTTTTAATTATGCACGCTGGGCACACAAGTCATATGCAACAGCCCCATGATGCATTGGGAGCGGAATGTAAAATCATCCTGGAACCGGCTTCAAGCTAAAAATCCCCTTTTCAAAATAAAAGTACCTCTTCTTGTCTTCTAATACAGTAGGTTTTTTTTTAACGTTTTTGTAAATAAGGCTCTTATTTTGAAGTTAAACGGAAGTTTTGTCAGTAGCACCGAGATGTCAGCATGAAATGTTTTCGTGAGATCGGTCGTCATACTAATCATCCTAATAGCATATAGTTGACAGTATACGGTACCCATTGAGTTTGTAGTGTATAATACGCAGTGTGCTATTTCAAACACAGCCATTGTCTTATGTGTCCATCTTTATTATGAGTCTGATATGTGAAGCTGGCTTCTTTTAGCCATTTAAACACATCGTTGTTTCCAAAATGTTCGTACGCAAGGGTCAAAGTGAGGGTACCAGCACACACAACTTCACGCTACATTTAGAATTATACGTCACTAACTTTGCGTAGAAAGTGTCATATGCATCTTTCAGGTCACATTTTGTGCAGCTACAATGGTTATAAATGAGGCTTATTAATCTAAAGTTTGACTCTTTGTGTTGCCCACCTTCTATTGGCGCCTTGGCTCCTTTGCCAAAGCAGACAGGGCTGCAGATGGAGGTGTGGAAGTGCCAGTGTAAACACACACCCAACACAAGTTGTCTTAAAAACCCTTCACTGAAACATTAAAGACCCCTACATGTGGGTGCTTTACCCTCTGATTACTGGAGCCTTACTCTCCCCCTCATCCTTTCAATGTTTATGCTTCTAATCTTGTCCAAACTCCCTTTTTCCTTCTGTCCTTTTGAGTTCGACTCCCCCTCAGTCTCTCTTTCACCCCCTATGTTCCCTTGAGTGTTTATTTACTACTCACTCCTACCCTTGGTTTTCTCCTCTGTCTTATCGAGTCTTTTTGCCTCTTACGCATTTGTAGGGTATTTTTGTATTTTTTGAGTTATTAATGACGATACATGGAATTTGGGTCAATGATATTCTGTCCAACTTCATTTCTTTTAGTTAGAAAAAGGTTTAGATGCATAAAAAGGTACCAAATATGAAGTAACTTCACTTTGGTTTTTTTGGTTTTTAAATGTTATTTAGTAAATTACTTCTATAATTTTTTGTTATTCAAAATGTCAAAATATCATGTGGTGTGACTGTCTGGCCACTACTGCTGTTTAAAAAAATCTTTAAAATTAGTCTAACTTTATTCGCATTTATTTTCTGCCTTTTTTAGTTGTATTTTACTAGATTTCTATGTTTATTTCCATCATAATATTCATGCAAACCATACCCAATGATGCACATTTTATGAAATATCATGCGGTGAAATTCATATACGTCATTGGCCCATTATCATTCTAGTTCATATTGTTATTACATCATTTTTTTTTTTAATGTTTACCACTTTTTTCTTTTCCTCCTTTCTTCTCCCAGTCTGTGATAGTCAAAAGTGTGGAAAGAAATGCAGTCAACATGTATGAAGCACGAAGGTTCCTCCTGGGCCTTGAAAGCAATGGAGTGTCTTCCTCATCACCTCCTGTGGCTTTGAGTCCCTCCAGTAATGGTCCATCCCCGTCCCTTATCTGCCCCGTTGGCCTGGACATCCTGGCCTCAGCTGGCCTGGGGCTCAGTAATCTGGGTAAGAAAACTGGTTCCACTTCCTACTGGGTTTTGTCCTTGATGAGAAAAAGGGAAACTACAGTAAAACTTTGTTGCACATTCCAACGCAGCGCATTACAATATAAGAATCTTCTGCATTGAGTTTGTCAAAAACGAAGAGAGTTTAATTAGAAGGAAAAAAAACTTAAATATGTATTCTATGTAATTAGCATATAAAATTATACATAAAATTAGGGGTCGACTGATATGGGATTTTCAAAGGCCGATGCAGATACCGATTTAAAAAAAATAAAATAAAAAATTAAGCCGATGGCCGATATCTAAAGCCGATACTTTTTTTTTTAAAACACATTGATTATGAAAGACATTTTAAACACTCATATGATATAAATATATACATTAGAAATTAAATTAAATACACAAATAGAACGCTTAACATTTAAATATACCCGTACACAACCAAGTAAAACAAAAAGTACAGGACGGGTAAGTAGCCGTAAGGCACGTGCAATTAAACTATTTCAAGTTTCTTTCAAAGTAAAGTATCTAGTAATTAAGTTCACAAGGATATGATAGGATAAGGATATTTGATCAGGCACTATTACATTATATCCTTATCCTATTATATCGGCTTTTTATTTGTAAGCCTATTGGCCTCTACCTCTCCCACGCACATGCTATTAGTATTATTACTTTTTTTTTGTACATTCATACAGCTGAATTGATGTTTTTTATGTTCTTTTTTCCTTTAAAGTGCTAATTTAAAAAAATAATTAAAGTAAATTAAATAATTAATAAAAATTGGGGGAAAAAATGAAAAAAATTCAAATTTCTAGCATTTTAGCCGCAACTTAGCTAAGCAGCTCACCAGTAAACATGACCTGGCTTGAATATATTAAACATTCTTTAATAGTTTTATTGACCCTGTTGCATACACACTTACAAGCTGCATGAATGTTTTTAAAGGACAAAGTAATAAAAGAAAAAGTTGTCCACATCATACAGAGGAATGAAGAATTTTCAACTCATTTACAGTGTCAGCAGCGCTAACTGTAGACGAGTTAGCTAGGGGTTAGCATTAGCTTATTAAAAAGCTCCTTTTTTATATATATTTGACATGAATACCATAACAAATTATGTTACCATGGAATGTGATTTTTAAATATAATACGTCTTTTTAATGGTTACATCCTTATCTTTTACTGATCTTTCTGATTGACATTTGTGATTCATCATGTGTTTTTAACACAACAAAATGTACATTTTTTGAAAATTTGATACTGTCTTTGCCATCAGCTGTCTATTTTGCCAACATGATGAAATATTTTTGATGGAGTTAATTTCCACTCTATAACTTAATTTATATTTTCTTCAGCTGCATAAATACAGAAAGCATTTCAATGTGTGCAGTAGTATTTATAATACTTTGCATTTAATTTTGAAATGTAAAAAGTTATAGGTAGTCTACACTGTGAAAGTAGGGGTCAACGGCATGGCTCCGAAAGTTATAAATGATCATCATTGGAGAACAGTAGCACATAGTCTTTTGCTTGTTTTATTAATTGTCTTATAAACTTTTCATATTATTTATAAATTTTCCTCCGTGTACGAACCACTTGAACAGAACAGGGCATACAGTAAAATAGGTCGCCCTAAGTTTGCGTATGGTAGAAGCTTTTTTTTTTTTTTTCATTGTCCGATTGAAACCCAGGAAGCCAGAGGTGAATTTGTGGACATCCACATCCTGGCCTTAAGTAATTGCTACATGCTTTTCATCGTCAGATTACAGCCCAGTCTGCCAAAAGAAGCCCTGGCTTTATTCCGAGAGCCAAAGTAACCCCTTTTTAAAGCCGCAGACCTGAGTATTTTTTTGTTTTCATACGTAGTGTTTGTTGTGTTGGGGTTAAAAAACACCAAGCAGCACATTGTTTGTGATGTGGATAATATGTTTTCACTCGGTAGGAGGAAAAGAGTGAATAATTGCCTGAGCATGCCTGACCGTGTTGAAATTTAGGAAATTTTCAACTCCTCTCTCATTGATTGAAGCTTTGTGGAATTCCACTAAAATAGCATGTAGACCGAGATTGTTTTCCAAGTGTAACAGATTATTATCTCAAAGAATTACCGCACTTTGGACGTCTGCCGATATGAGTTTTTCTGATCCCACCAGTCTTTTTCACATTTTTCTACTACACTCCTCAGGTTTTCTCGGTGCCACGGTGCCCCACTCCCTCCAGAACTCTGTAGCCCCAAATACAGTGCTCAACACTCTGAACTCATCTATGAGCCCTCTGCACACCCCCAACCCCAGCACCCCAACACCCTCACCCTCGCTCTGGCCCAACTCTCTAACCAGTACTCAAGGTTTGTTTACCACACTTCAAAATATGCATTTTATTGAAAATTTTGTTTTTTTTTTTCAGATGTATAATGAAAAATATTGTTTTTCTTGCTATTTTATTAAGACGTATGATATATAGACGCTTTATAGTCATTGCACTGAAAACCATGCAATTAAATCTTGTTGGAAGCAGTCAATCATCATACAGCAGAAATATATGTGGTCATAAAGAGAAGTAAATATTAATAAATAAAGACAGGTGTATGGAATTGATTAAAGAACAATCAAAACCTTTCTAAAGAACTGAATGTTTTAATTAAGCCCAAAATTAAAATATAATCAGAATTCGAATGTTTTTTGTAAATAACATTCAAAGTCGCACCATTTCAGTGCAAGAACATACAATATAAGCAAGAAAATCTTCTGGCAATTGCAGTATAAGAACGAATAAAAGTAAAAGTACAATGAAATAAGTGCTGCATATTTAAAAATGTACAAATGTAAGATTATGTTTAAAAAAATAAATGCATTTAAAGCTTCTATTGAGTTCATACATGTGTGCATCTGACTCCAGAGGTGTCCAGTCAGTGAATCTCACCGCATGTCACTGGAGAAATGTGAAATGGCTTTTTATTTTCAGGGTCATTGATATGGGTAGAAACCTAGAGATTAAGGTTGTGTGTGTTTAAAAAAAAAAAAAAAAAAAAAACAATACTCAAGGAGCCTTTTTAATCCTTGTACCCTTCGTTCTTTGGTTATTCTGTTTTAAAACCAAATCAAAATAACAAATAA
Organism: Gouania willdenowi; assembly: GCF_900634775.1. Classification (NCBI taxonomy): domain Eukaryota; kingdom Metazoa; phylum Chordata; class Actinopteri; order Blenniiformes; family Gobiesocidae; genus Gouania; species Gouania willdenowi. Next base: position 9,949,097 of record NC_041058.1, read on the forward strand.
ACAGCGTGGTTATTTTGTTTTACTGACAAAGCAGAAATACAAAACCAGACAAACAGCATTTTTCTGTTTTAAAATGAAATGTGTTTGTGTGATATTTGGATATTTACAGAGAAACTATGGACAAGAGCTTTTAGTTTTCTTCATTTTATGATATTTCAGTATAACCATCAATGTGCATGGATCCCAATTTCTTTTTAAATACTTATTTGGTACAAGAAGTAAACATTTTAACTACCCTTGTCACCATTTAGTGTGTCTTATTTCGATTTTTAATTGAGAAACATGTATTTTGGTTGTGAATCAGACAGCTTGTCCCTCTTGTGTTGTCAGCGTTTTCATCTCAGTTGATGCTGCACCCTGCCACCCAGGCCACCCTGAGCAGCATCCTGCTGTCAGGTGTGCAGGGTTACACACAGAGTACACCATCACCTCCCCCAGGCCTCGCACCCATTGACAAGCAGTCCAACGGGGTTCCTGACTGCACCCTAAACGGACATGTCAAGGTAAACCACATTTTAACGCCCCAAAAAATATAGTGATCCTTGATTTATTGTTATTCTTTTTGTTTGAATTCTTTTTTCTGTATGTGTGTTTTTTTTTTTTTTGTGTAAATTTTGCTTTGCAGCATCCGGGCTCCGTTTATGGAAGGTTAGCAACAGCGTCGCTAGCAGAAACTGTTTTGAGTCCAGCTCCATGTGACTCAGTCCAGGAGGCGGGGGGCCACAGTTCATCAGAGCCACGGTCGAGCAAGTCCAGCCCAGATGAAGGTACGTCCCTAAATAGAAGCACAACAAGCCCATGAAGTAAATGCCATCCAACTACAAATTGCAAATAGTCTGAACTGAGGACTGTGATGCAGTGTGTGCAGGACAAATGATTACCTTATTTTTTATTTATTTTTTTTATTTTTTTCTGTATGTATCTGAAAGGGGTTTAACAAAATACTCAACTCATGATAAAACAACAGTACTCAGAGACACCTCAATACCGTTTCTTTTTTAATGAAAAAAGATCTGGTGTGGAAAGGCTTGCAGCAGATCCCCCCAATTTGTGGCCGTGAGACACTGGGAGGTTGTCACCAGATTCCTTCAAGAAACTAGGAACATTTTTCGAACAATTTCAGCCCATTTTTGCTTATTTTTACCCTTTTTCTACAACTACACTAAACTTGTAATATTTTAATCTATTTTCATAACTTTTTAATGCATTTTTGCTACATTACTCCCATTTCTGCCGCGTCTCCATCAAATTCTAATGCCTTTTCTGCACATTTTTTTCACTTTACAGACATTTTCGGCACTTATAAACTCTTTCCACCAGTTTTCCCACCTAATGTTACATATGTTGACTCATTATTGTATTTTTTATTTTTTTTACCTCTTTCCACTATATTTTATGTTTTTTTTTGCCAATTTAACCACATTTACAATTTGTCGTGCTCATTATTTTCCAGTTTAAACTAATTGTTCCTACTTTTTTTAATTACATTACCCCACCTCCATCCTCCCACTACACCCATCAATCCCACTTCAGCTCAACGACGATTTTTCAGCCTTACATTGCTAACATAAATGTGAAATTCAAACTGTTCCACCTGACATCTATGTAACCTTCTAACCAGCTTTCAGGAAAACACCTTTAGCTGAACTTATTTCTATTTCTACAAACCGTCCTCCGAACTCCACATTGACTAAAATATTTTGGATCAGATTAAAACTGAGTGCTGGTCTCTTTGCATTTCTGACTGACTCTCATTTCCTCTCTGTCCCACACTTGTGGTTTCACCCCTAAACCTTCTCTCACGCGTCTCGCTTTTCTCTGCTGTTTTCTGAGCCGGTTCTTTCAGTAAGTTTACCTCGCCCTCCTTTTACCTCCTCCTGTGTCCCAGAATGTGTTTGGACTGGCTCGTCTGGCCCGGCATAGCTCCGCTCTGTGCACAAAGGCATTCTGGGACCATTGCTCTAACTTCAAAAACCACAAAGAACTTCATTAGATTGACTGACATCATATTATTTTACAACATTCAGTCTATTACTGCATATATTATTGGTTATACACACACATGCACATCCTGCTAACACTGTTGAGCCTGTATGTGAACTCGTTTAATCACAGCTGCTGTGTTTTTAATTAATCCATGGACGAGGGAGGCTTTAATGCTGACACACATGCTGCACATATGCCCTAAAGCTTCAATTCCTGTGTGGAAAATACTCATCAAAGTGAGCAATAGTGCAGTTTGTCACATAACTGTATGATTTAGAATTTTTTAAATTAAAAAAATAATTTGTCTGTGTTTGATTCTTTAGGCTCTGACACATTTGTTGAAGTGGGCATGCCCAGAAGCCCCTCCCACTCTGCGAATGGCAACGAGCTGAAACAAATGCTGGCTTCATGTAAAACTTCGTCAGGGAAACGGCAGGCCGTGGAGCTCCTGCAGGGCACCAAGAACTCCCATCTGCAGTAGGTTTTAATGTGCACATTCGCTCCAGCTTTTTCACACACACACACACACACACACGGTTTTCAGAAGAAACACCTTCAATTTCTTCCAGTGTCAGTTTTGTTGACTGAAAATGTTTGTCATAGCATAACGTGAACTATACAAAATATATTGATATGTTTTTATTAACTAATAAAAAAAAGAAACTAACGTTCACTTATGACAAAATCCAATAAGAAATCATGTGATCATGTGCTTTCACGTATTGATCACATCAAATCTGTCTGTGTGTATTTACAAAAATTAATACCATCCAATATCATAATATTTTAAAATGTATACACATCTATGCTGTATATTTTAATCGACTATATCTGTAATAGCTTTAGTCGACTAGAATCTTAATGTCACCTATTTGACTAAAACTAGACTATAACTGAAATAATCCTAAGCAAGGCAAATTTATTTGTATAACGCATTTAATCTTTTGAGCGTTAACAGCTCCAGGGATGATGGGGAAAGGCTCGGACAGATATCGTCCGTTGATTTTTGATTTTTGAACATTTTGTGTGTGACACCAACAGTTCGGATTGTCTCCTCTCGGACGCTGAGTCCAGCTCGTCAGACAGTCCGGTGGCAGATAAGAGGGCGCCGGGGAGCGAGCGGGCGGCTGAACGGGCTGCACAGCTGAATGAGAGGGAGAGGATCAGGCTGGCACCTCAGACCTCCTTCACAAACATGCAGGTACACACACACACACACACACACACAAATAGACAAAATACAATTGTGACCATTGCTGAGTAAATTCTGTATACTTCTGAATTTTTAGGCTTTTGACTACGAACAGAAGAAACTCTTGGCAACTAAAGGTGAGTTTCATGTTTAACCTATCAAAACAAATGCATACAGAAAGAAAAAAGGAAGTGCTCTGTAAACCTGTGTTAAATCTTTCTTAGTTCGTAATATAAGTTATTGAAATAATAAAGATGTATTAAATAATCCTCCATGTCAATAGGTTGCAGTATGCAGCACAATAAACCTGAATTATTTTGAAATTGTATGATTTTATACCACATGGGTTTTGCTTATGAAACTGCATGACTTTTGAAATGTTCTTTTGTACATTATTTTACATCTGTATTAAAAACTTAATTCAAGGTCAAAGTTAACAATCCAGACAGTTGTTAAAAAAATGAAAATAATCAAGTAAAAGATCTACGTTCCTACAAATCTAAGAGCAGAATTTTTTTTCCAAGCAAAGATGTATTAGAAAAAGTCTGTCTACCCATGTTTGGAAATTAGAAAATCAAAATGTAGTTTATCTTGTAAGTAACCAAGTACTTTTGTCACATTGTTCAAACATTGTTGGCTTTTTTGTAGTATATTGATAATAAAAAATGTATTTTTGTGTATAAATTCATTGTAAATGCAGTAGGTTTTTCCCATCTTTTCATTTCTACATGTGTGTGTAAACGCAGCCATGTTAAAAAAGCCGGTGGTCACTGAGGTCCGGACCCCGACCAACACATGGAGCGGTCTGGGCTTCTCTAAGTCGATGCCAGCGGAGACCATTAAGGAGCTGCGGAGAGCCAATCACGTGCCTTACAAACCCAGCATGAGCACCACGTACGAGGTGAGAAAACTATTTTGATAAGGTCTGACGTTCTTTCTGCACCTTCTTTCTAACATTAATGTACTGTTGACTCCCCGTGTTTCCTCTCAGGGTTCTCCACTGTCCTTGTCTCGATCCAACAGCAGAGAAATCGTGGGCAACGGCAGCGACTCTGACAACTGGAGAGAGAGGAATGGAAACGGCCTGCCAGAGTTTCCCTCTGCTGTCAGCAGTCCCAAGAGGAAGCAGAATAAATCTGGTCAGTAGCGAGCACACCTCTATTAACTCTTTCACAAGCACCGAACAATTTAGAAATTCACTTAAATAAAATGAACAGGTTATTTTTTATTTATTGGATAATGTACAGTAGCTTTCCGTTGGAAGTCCAGATGAAAAGGCTGGTTGTTGAGTAAATGTCCAGTGTAATTTTAACAAAACCCCAACAAAAATATATGCACATATGCCATTACAGGTAATAACTTTACTATTTTTAATATGAGAGATAAAATTCAATGTAAAATAACATCATGATAGCTCAGTGTATTGAGATTCTCTGAAATTGTACTGAAAAGTTGTTGTTTTTTTAATTCTTAGTAAAAGTATTGCTATCCCATTAAGCTAACCTAAACCAATATTCTTTTTTTTTTTTTAAATCTCTTCTGAGATAAAGACACGGGATGCTTTAGTGTTTATGTCAATATGAAATGCCTTTTTTTTAACTAATTTTCATGCATCATTTATTCATCTTTTTTTATTAATTAGTTTTTTAGGAGATATAACAATAAAACAACATTTCAATCAACAGTTTTCCTTTGTATACTATATTTTTAAACAAAGACACACATGTCACTCATTACAACAAATTATTTATTTTGTGTATTTATTTATACACACCACAGAGACATTCGCACATATTTTTGTACATATATCAAATGTTACACCTAGATAACTGTGCATATATAATAAAACTAAAGAGAAAATGAAATAAATTAGATTAAATTTGCAGTTGTTCAAAAAGAGGCCCCATTTTATATCAAATTGTGTTTTGTTTTTTTTGCCTTTAGCTGAGAAAATTATTTTCTCTAGTTTAATAAATGACATAACGTCTCGTAGCCACAGGGATATTGAAGGGACCTTAATAGATTTCCAGAGAAATGAAATATTACATCTAGCGTTTATTTTTATTTTTTTGTTTTTTAAATGGATGTATGAATGTGCCATTTTTACAAATGTGTTTTTATTTGGTTTCAGTCTTCGTTTTGTCATCAATACTAAAGTTGTAACAATATTTAATCAGGTTATGGAGTTCACTGGTAAATAATCAATAGATTCAGTTTTATTGCGACAATATATTGTTTTACTTTCTTGTTTTTCTTTTTAATATTCTAATTGAATGGGTTTGGGTTGTTTTTTTAAAGCTGGTGTGTTTTTTTTGTTCACTAGCTGCCGAGCATTACCTCAGCAGCAGTAACTACATGGACTCCATCTCATCAGTTTCCAGCAGTAACGGCTGCAGCCTGAACGCTTCTCTGAAAGGCTCCGACCTTCCTGAACTTTTCAGCAAACTGGGCCTGGGGAAGTACACCGACGTTTTCCAGCAACAAGAGGTAGTAGGTCACACCAAGTTTTTTTCTCTTTGGTTCATGTTTGTGCCTTTCTGGATTTCTGAAATACAATGATGATCATTTTAAAAAGACAACCTTGTGGTGCTTTCAGATCGATCTCCAGACATTCCTGACTCTAACAGACCAGGACCTGAAAGAACTGGGGATCACCACCTTTGGTGCTCGCAGGAAAATGCTGCTAGCTATTTCAGGTAAAAAAAAAAAAAAGTGCATGCTTGTGTACTTTTGTATCTATATTGAGAAGAAACGCATCAGGAAGGACAGACGCATAATAATTCTAGCAAGTTCTTTGTGTCTTCTTTCTGAATAATATATTAAAGGTCCAGTATTGTGCATTTCTTCACCCATCTCCATTTGTTCTAAGAACCCCAACAACATAGTATTTGAGTTTTATTTTCTCAAACCCGCCTGTTTTTTTGAGTTTTAGCCTCTGAAAAGTCACTTTCAGAGCCATTTTTTGGGCCTTAATGCATATGCATGAGTAGGTGTAAAAACACACGCTGCAGCAGTGTGTGTGTTTAGCAGCAGCAGTAAATCATTAACAGTTTTCTTTCTCCTCCTCACCTCTTCGGACTACAGAAATAGTCAATTTAAGACGATAGTCCATTGTTTTGTCCAACCGCTGCCAACGCATCAGATCATCCCATAAAGGCGATACAAGGTGGTATAACGGCTACTAAAAATGGAACTGATTGTGACCACACACGTTGTGCTGCAGGGAAGTAAACTCAACTATCAGCTGAGTCAGCTGTTTCAAACACTCACATGAGATGCTACGCCGCTTTCTTGTCCTCCCCATCGCTTATGATCACAGGAATAGTCCATTTAGAGACGATGGTCCATTGTTTTGTCCGACCACTGCGCCGCACATGGTCACAAACACGTCAGATCATCCCCTAAAGGCGATACAAGGTGGTATAACGGCTACTAAAAGTGAAACTGATTGTGAGCGCTCTTTGGTTTATCTATTTATTACTGGATTATCTATATACTGAACGTAAAGATATTAACTGTAATATCAACCTGCCATTCCTATGTTTGTTTTTCTTGTGAAGTAGTTTGAGAGGGAGGAGAGAGCATTCTTTTAGGGTAGGAGGAGCGAGCATTGTCAGGGGGAGGAGTTTCCGCGATGTGACATCACAACACGAGAAAAATCCAACTCGCCCGTTTGGAGCTGACTTTTTACAAAATGTGGAATAGCACGGGAGGGAGGAAACAGAACTTTTTCAACTTTGACCCTCTGACAGAGGCTAAAGGAATGTATATCACTATAGCAAAACCATTATAAAGCGAATTATTCTTAATACTGGCCCTTTAAGGTTTCATTTATTCAGACAACTCTTCTTCGGGAAATGTACTTTGATCTCCTGACATGTTATAACATATTATATAAGGACAGATGCAGTGCAGAAATTAAACATATATCCTATACTCTGAGTTGTAGAAAGGCAGCACACATCACGTATTTCAGTTTGTTTCTAAACCACTACTACTGTGTGGAGGTCATGAATTACGCTTTAACTAAAACCTTACCCACAGGATTTGAATCGTGACTTTTTTTGATGAAAAATTACCAATGTTTTACTAATAAACTCGAGGTTTTTTTTTGGTAATTTAGTAAATGGTATTTCTGTGAATATTTCTCACATGAGCGGACTCGTACATGAGCAGCTGCGACAGCTGCTGCAGCTGCTTCCTCCACGCTGCTGTAGACCCGGCCCTTTATGGATGTCGCACTTCATTATGAACATCATTTCTTGGACGTTAGAAGAGTTGTTGTTTTGCTCTGTGAGTTATTCATGCTTGTGTTGGGATCCTAAGCTTCCCGTCACTGGTCATTTGTAAACCTTTACTTTATGAATGTCATACCAGAGCCATGTGTGACACTCAGATCAGAGCAGAAATGATGATTCCAGAAAAAGGAATATTATGGAAGTGCAGGGAGCGCCAAAGTGAGAAGATTGGACTCTCCTCATCTAAATACAGCTCAGCTTTCCTCACCACTGAAAGTCTGAAAGGCTCCAATCCAGCAAAATACACGTCTGAGTGTTTCCTTCTTTTGCTGCATTTTTGTCTTTGGTGACAAGTGAAACTACAAATTGAGGCAATCCAGGTTTGTGAGCGCTGCCAGTAAAAAGAGCTGCTGACACGAGAGCCGTGTCTCCAGTAGTCTGATGGTTTCTACTGGCAGTGCTCAGAGATTAATGTTCCTGTCAAATTTTTGACCGTTAGACAAACGTCTGTTAGAAATCACAGGGAAACATTGAGAACTTTTGTTAATTTGACTACTTCAGTTTTATTTTATTTTTTTATATGAATCCACGTTTCCTCCTCTAGTCTATCAGGTAATCTCTGGAAATCAGTCTGTCATACAAAGTGGTCCAGAAACACTTTATTGTACATTTACAGTGTTTAGATTAGGCTTTTTAGTCGACATATTTTTGGTGTTGTGTTTTCCTATTCCAGTAAATCTATCATTAAAATGTCACATTGGAGTCCATTATGTCTTTTAAGATAGTGGTAATAAATTAAAAAACTTTTTAACTTTTTATCATCTGCAATTTATTTGTTAGCCTTAAAACGTATGTCAAACTCATGGCCCGGGTGCCAAAATCTGGCCCTTTGGAGCATCTCATTCGGACTGCAGGAGAACGTAAAAATGACAGAGAAAACATGAATCATTGTGTAAATGAAACTCAACAATATTTGTTTTCCCAGGGCTTATATCGCCTGATTGCTGTCATTTTCATAGTTAAACAGTAGGGAAAAAACTCAAAATTCTTACAAAATTCTTTCATTTTACTGAAGTTATACCACAATATTTCCTTGTTGAGACTCATCTCTCACTTATTACTTGGATAGCTTCTTCCCCTGGGCCATACGGACTGCAAACGCCCATGGATACGCACACACACACTCATTCACGAACAATCTCCCATAACCCCCCCCCTCCTTTAGCACTAAACACCTTAGCACCTTAAACTGTTATTTATTTCTGTAAATTACTCACTTATGTCTCGTTTTAAGAGAAAAAATACCCCTTTTTTTTACCTTTTTAAATGTCGTGCATTGTTTTTTTTATTACCTTTGTACATACTCAATGCCCTTGTTTTTGCTCCTGTCTCTTAATTTATGCTCTGTGGTGTACTGTAGCTCTATGCGAGCACCCCTCAAATTTTGCTGTACCACCGAGTACAATGACAATAATGACTATTCTATTCTTCTATTCTCTATAGTTGGTTTCTTACATATTTTGTATTTTATGTATAAACTAAGACCCAATAATGTTGAAATTACTTGTTTTCCTGCATAAAATCTATGGCCCACTTGTGATCAAACTGCTCCGTATTTGGCCCCTGAACTGAAATGATTTTGAAATCTCTGCCTTAAAATGCCGCAATCATGCTGTTCAGGTATTTTACATGGGAACAGTTGGACACATGTAACTTCATTCCCGGAATTTGAAGTCATTTTCCTGCTGGAGTGCATTTTCACCTCAACTTTTAACTTCCTCCTTCAATTTTTTTTTCTTTATCAAACCTGAATTTGAAGTTTCAAATGTTTTTATGAGAGCATTTTCAGGCAGTATATAAACATTACCCTGTAAATTTACAATGAAATAACTTGTGTGTGATCTTCTTCAAGTAAAACGGACAACAAACAATGTTTCTATTTTTATCTATGGACCAATCGTGTGTCTGAATAATAAAACCACAAACTAAAATGAACAACATTCAAACCATGAACACAGATTGTAAACAAAAGTAGATACAGTACATGAATGCTAGTAACAATTGATCGAAGTAAAAGGATTCAGTGATAAATCACGAAAGTAACTAAGGCAAAATAAGACATTGGGGAGGAAGAGGATCACACATTCAACCATTCAACTGATCAAACTATCATATGGATTATAACGATACGTTAGAGATATTAAGGTTAACAGGATGTCGGAGGAAGGTATTGTAAGAGAGGGGACCATACAGTACCTCTTCAAAATAAGAAAGCATCTTATCCGTTCTAGATGGAGAGTATTTGTAAGTTCTCAAAGCCACATTTTTTATATGTGGAAGTTCTTTTTTGTTCCAATGTGTGAGAAGCAACTTCTTGGCAGTGATTAATGCTGTAAGAAAAAAAACCTGAAAAAGTTGCTTAGAGTTTGTCACGGCAGATTTTCAGCATCCATCATTTTAGAACGTATACTTTCTCTGTGATGATGAAATCCAGACGCAGGCAATGTGAGTCAAAGTAACAAAAAATTATGAAAACAAACGAAATCAAAAGAAGTGAGCACAATGAAGTTCTCTGCTCTGAGAGGTACGGACGCTTGTGCTAATAATCTAAAAACATACGATATCATTTATAATGTTCTAAGAGAGAGAGAGAGAGAGAGGTGTGTGTGTGTGTGTGTGTGTGTGTGTGTGTGTGTGTGTGTGTGTGTGTGTGTGTGTGTGTGTGTGTGTGTGTGTGTGTGTGTGTGTGTGTGTGTGTGTGTGTGTGTGTGTGTGTGTGTGTGTGTGTGTGTGTGTGTGTGTGTGTCTGACTGTTTTGGGTTTTTAAGTGTGTGGAGGCGCTGTTCTCATGGCCTGAAGGTCCTGTACTAAACACGTATCTCCTTTGAGGGTGTTTATCTATGTGACTCACCAGGCAGAGAGGCATGGGACAGGTCATCAGGAGAACACTACAGTACTGTATATGGAGCTTTGATATGCAGGCACACAACCTTAATGAATCCTCACACGCATATATTGTATATGTAGAGCATGGATATGTAATCACACAGATCATCACACACGAATATGTGATGTATTCGTTTTGCTCCAACAACTTGTTTGGTGTTACGGTGTTTGAAATTCCTAGAATGATCATCTTTAAATCAAGAAATTGTAAGGATTTATGTATTTCTTTTCTAAACATTTATCCAGAAATCCAGTGTTTAGAATCAGCCCGCCTTCTCCTCTGTCCTCATGAGATTTGTTCTCGTTCCTTTTCCGCAGAACTGAACAAAAACCGGAGAAAGCTCTTTGAGCCGCCCATCAGGTCGTCTTTTCTTGAAGGAGGTGCCAGCGGCCGCCTCTCCCGCCAGTTTCACGCCGACATGGCCAGCGTCAGTGGGCGATGGTAGACGCCTCCACACCTCGTTGACCATCCCCACAGCCATCCACCAACCCTTAGTGTTTATTACAAAGGTGCCCAGATCGCAGTGACTGTTGTTTAAGCTCCTAATTATGACTGTTCACAATAGAATGAATGAAGTTTTTCTATATGTACAAAAAGCCATAGTATTACCTGATGTGCCAACGTGTTTCAAAACAAAAAAAGGGATTTATGAGACAGAAATCAATCAGTGTTCACTTTCCTACATGAAGAAGGGTACTGTCCAGTATTTCTGAACAGGCAGAATGATTAGTACAATCATTTTACGCATTGATACTACCTGCATTTGAACTATGCTGTTGTGTATCAGTGACATGCACTTTAAAAATTTACTAGATTTTTGCCTGTGAGAGCCGTATTCTAGGATTGCAATAATAAGACCCGACGATTCACGTGCCTGTATGTGTGTGCGGGCGTGGGTGTGTGTGTGTGTTGACTAAGAGCACGGATGCATTCTGTTTCAGAGCAAATGGAAGCACTTAGACTTTGAGATTAAAGTAGCACCAAAATGAAGGGAAAACAGGGCAGCACAACCAAATGGTGTCGAGTTCACATAATAATAATAATAATAATACCAAAGGAAACCATCTCTTTGGCTGCTTTCAGTGTACTATAAGAAGTGGACATTCCTCCCAGGTCAGTGTATCTATAGACAAAATAAGTAGTTAAATATTTTGTACTCCTTTATGTATTATGATTTTATTTTTAGTTTTTATTACCATTTTTAGGCAAATGAGTTGAATGTTTATTTGTAATCAGTTTACATGTGTATTTTTATAAGTTCATGAATAAGTTTTTATGATTTTTTTTTTCTAATGACTTTTGCTCTTGCTTTTACCTGAATCTGTGGAGCCAAAGCATGGCCGTGCCTTAGGACAGCAGCAGAGACGTGAGGCAGTTGGGTTCAGCTAAGCTAAGGCCTCTCTCTGGTTGTGTCATCAGGCCTCGTTCTGTGGTTTGTCTTTATCTGTTATAATATATATCACTGCTTCCGTCCACATGACCAAAATCCCTCCCTCTGTGCTTCTGGAAACTTGAAAAATACTCAAACATTTGCCTTAGCATCGTTTTATGTATTTTTGTTAGCTCGCATTGCATTTGAGAGGAAGATAACACACGAAATGACGATGCCCCTTTTCTAGCGTAAACTGCGAATGTATCTGCTTTTTCAAACATGGATGTTTTTGCATGATCAGCAATGAGACCATCCAAATCCTCCCCAGCAGTGTTTAATTACAGGTTGCACCAGTATTATCACAAAAGCTTTTTTTCTGTTTCCAAAGCGAAAAGGTTGATCTTCAGCAGTTGATCTGTTTTTTTTTTTTTACTAATTTCTTTATTTTTTTGTCAGTTATTTTAGTATCTGTTGGTTTATTTTTGCAAGCCAATCCATTTTCAATGTTATGAACATGCTTTAAGTGCAATTGAGGACCTCTTTGTATTGCGTTTTGCAATAAATATAAATAGACGCTCATTTTCTTACCTTGGTTCAAACAGGGGGAAAAAAGTGCAACAAATGAAGGAATGTACGTTGCACGTCACTTAACATTTTCCTCCAGAAAATCCAACTAAAATGAGCATCCACCTCATAATTATGTCAATGAGATTTATGTAAATTCAACCCTTTATGTCGATTTTGTTCCTCATTTCCATCTTGTTTTGCATCAGATTTGAGCCATTTTCGATGGTTATCAGTTTTTTTTTTGTGTTTTTTTTTTTTTAAACACTACGCTAAACGATACTCGGACATGGTTGCTAATGCAAACCAGGAAGTGAACTTTTGTTTGTTCTTTAAATCAGGATAAAAGGTGGCAAAGGGAAGGAGTCTGAAAACCTGAGGCCAGGTTCGGCCTTTGTTCCTCACGGTACTTACGTAGAAAGTGTTGATGCTCTGAGTGCTTTGACTCGTGTTTCTGCCTAGCAGACATTTGTTTTCACACCTCGCTTGGTTTAAATCAGTTTGCTCAGAGGGCAGTAGATCTTCTCTAATCAAGTGAATGTTAAAAAAGAAGTATTGGATCAGTAAATGGACTAACCAAGTGAAGAAGTTTACCACCAGTTTGTCTAGCCTTTGCCTTTGATCAAAAAAAAAAGTTTCACAATTATGCCTTTGATTTTTTTTTTTTTCCCCCCCAAAGGGATTTATTTGACGGAATCATTGTATTGCAAAAAAAAAGATAAATGGTACATTTATAATAAATGTAAACCACTAAGAAAAATTATGTATTACCTGACTTTTGTACAAAACTTTTCTGTCCTATACAACCAGAGTATTTGTGTAGGAATGGTACAGCGTCAACACTAAATTCCAGGGAGGAGTTTGTGTAGAAACGTTGCCGTGCGGCTGAAGCTCTGTTCACAGTAGCATCCGTTGATGCTGTTCTTTTTCTAGCTGTATGTGGTACAGATATTAGAGGAAGGCATTTTATGGTGAAATTGTCTAGTAGGCAAAATGTTTGTTCAAACATTCAAATAATATTATGAAGGTAATAAACATATGCAAACCACTTCTCTTTCGTGCTTGTTTTTGATTTTCTTTTTCTTTTTTCAGCTATAAAGAGTTTTATTTTATGCAAAAAAGTGGGAAAAAAAACAAACATTGAAAGCACTAGAACATTACTTTTCACTCTCACCATAAAACAGTGGACTCTTCCCCACCCCTTCCATTTTCCTATCCTGACTCCCTCTTCCCCGTTCCCTTCCCCCCCACCTAGGTGTAACACTGCCCTCTCTTTTTATATTCTATCTTTAATAAAGTGTTTCTCCCCCTTTTTCAGGGAGGGCTGGTGATGCTCACAATTATGCAATAATATAAATTAATTTATGTAATTGCAATAACAAAACATGTCTTTATAGTGTTGACCTTTGACACCATGTGCAGACAAGGTAAAACAAAATAAAACATTGAAATTATTACCAATACTTGAAATTCTCTATTATTTTGATCTAAAATCATATAATACCTAATCTTAATTAAACTTACTTAAAATGTATTGTTACTCTTTAAGGTAAGATTATACTTTATTAATTCAAATTACAAAATAAAGCTTTATTTCATGGGAAGGGGTTACTTTATTTTTTTGTAATGTGTACTTTCTGAACAACCCATTATTTTCTGCTTATGGAAAAATGTGACAGTTTGCATCTCAATGGTTGCAAATAAAATATGACCTTGTTTTCTAGAGCACTCAATTCTAAAATCATATTTAGCAACAATAAGATACAATGCTAAACAAAATATTATCATTGCAAAGTCATTACTACATTTTAAGTGACTAAATTGAACTGATAAGAAATTAAATGAGTTAAAATATGTCAATTCAAGCATTTTTAGCTAAATCCTGAGGGGGGCAGTGTTGTCTCAGTGACATTCTGTAAACTCGGAAACTGTTGCTAAGCAACAGAACATGGACCTGTGTTTCTCTAGCTTACTGTAAATGCTCTACCTAATGTGCACTTACAACAGTATGTTAAAAATAATCTAGTTTTTCACTTGTGTGGGAGTTTAGTATTTTTCAGTTTGTAGTAGTTTCATTTTACCAAATAATTCTTCGCATACTTTTTTATTTTATTCTAATCAATCCTTATTGAGAATGATTTTCTTTCCTATTCAATAACTGATCCCATACATTTGTTTCATATGTGACTTTGTGAATGTTGTAAAGATGATGATAATGTGAAAATAAATGAATGAACTTTTCCATCACTAACTGAAGGCCTCTCTAATGGCAGGAAAGGACTTTCATCCAGATCTAATAAAGCCCTGGGGTCCCATTAAGCACAGTATGTGATTCACCCAGTGTTTTCCTCCCATGTCTTAGATTTGTTTGGTGAATAAAGGACCCACTTAACGCCTTTTTGTTTACCTTACACCCAAACGATGACTGAGATGTAAATACTGGTGGTGATATGAATTGCAGAAGCTAAAGTGTGATGCGTGGGTAGACTGTGAAGATTACATTAAATATGGCATCTGCTGTCATTTCTTATAAACACTATAACAACACACAGCTACAATTTTATTTTATTTTATTTTATTTAATAGAAAAGAATGAATATCTGAAGTCAATCTGCTCAATTAACAGACATTTTTCTCCTTGTGGAATAACTTTTTTTTTTCATTATTTTTGATTTTTGATGAATTGCGCTTTTCAATCACTATCAAAAATAACTAGAAGTGCTGCCAATCATTCTTACAGCTCGCCAAGGCTAACTTCAATTTCATGCACTGTGGCTAACAGAGGGAGTGATGGACATGCTAAATTACAGAGAAGGCAAGTTATGGGCTTTTTGTCACGAGCATGCAATGCCTCCATTCAACATCCTGGCAGCACTTAAAGGCCAGCAGAACCCACAGCATCACTTCACTACTACACTCTATGACTAGCTGGTAAATACAGTGTGTGGTCAATGGTCTCAAATCTTCCATTAGAATGGTCCGCCACTTTTTGATTAGCAATTTGTTTTCTTATTCAGTGAAATAACCATGCATTTGATACCATTGTCCAGTCCAATCCAATTTATTGATAAAGCACGATTAAAAACAACACAGTAGACCAAAGTGCTGTACAACAAGGCAAAATAAAAAATACAATAATAAACACAACAGTACAGTGCCACCACAAAATACAATTGAAACAGTAAAAGTCACCTTCAACACTGGTTAAACGCCAAAGGCAAAGCAAATGTACTTGCATAGCGCATTTCACAAGGCAACTCAATCAATCATCAATCATCAATCTGACCCACATGGGTCAGGACCCCATGTGGGTCGCATAAAATGTCTAGTAATTGATTGGAAAAATAATTACTGATTGAAAATGTATTTTTGAAATGTTTTAATTAATGTTAACACACATTGTTAAACAACTGCATTCTATACTTTTGTTTAGTCAAATACAAATCTAGTTAATAACAATTATTATTATAATTATAATGAAATGCAGTATAAAAGTATCTGAACTGGCACAAATTGTTACTGATACTGGCAACTCTATTTGTAATGCAGTATAACAAAAGTGATCAAAAACTAATTCTAAAAAGAAATGTCTTAAGGGTCACCAGAAGTTATTGATATTAATATGGGGTCACAATCCAAAAAAAGTTGGGAACCACTGCTCTAAAACATCAGAAAGGTCTCTGATAAAACACAAGATAAAGATGCTACATCCCTACATTTGTCACTTGTCTCTATTGAGAACAAAGTCGCTAAGAGCTCCACAGTTGTGCGCCTTCACGATGACACCAGTAAAAACAGGGAGGTCAGAGCGTGGTTGATTCCATTCCACTTTCACATTTCTACATACTGCAGCTTTATTACATGGCTGCTCAAAGGTTCCTTGGCTTCAGACGCTTCCAACAAGGTTATATCAGTGTAATAAACAGGGTTGTATTGTTGCCGTTAAAAGCTTCAACTTTTAAAAAGTTATTTTCTCAGGACCAGCGAAGGTCATAAATTTGCACTGTGTGAAACTGTGAGATATTGTTTCTGTGTCCTCAGAGAAAAGCTTTCATTTTCTTTTTTCCCCCAGTATCTTTAATCTGCTTTCAGCTTCTGCAACAACACATTCGCCCAACATCATTAACACCCTAAAGCTTATCTCGTGGTGCATGTGATAGCAAGTAAATTCACTCTGTTGGTGGCTTATTTTGCACTGACCTTGAAAGGATTCAAATCTGTCATGTATCGCTGGATGAAATAGTTTTTATCTGAATTACACACAAGCTCTGATTAGGTGGAATTTCATTGGAGCTGATGGGCCACACTGCTAATCAATGACTCGCTTCATTTGCTGCCCTAAAATGCCTAACCAATGTATTTAAAATGCTGTGGTCGGTCCTGCTCCATATACTGTCTATGCTGACCTCATGTATCAGAAGTGTTGGGAAGTGAGTGACTTCAGCTGCATGTGGGTGTGACCCACTCTAGTCTGGAGAAAGAGGAGTTCATGGAATCTAAGAAACGTTGGGAAATTGATTTTGTTCATGAGCCTTTCTATAGTTTGCACACCTTTTTTGGTTTGTATGTTCCCTGCAGCTTATGTCCTGCTATTCCTCCATCTGTCAATGGTTCATGTAGCCTCTGAGCACATGCAGACAAACAAGAAAACCAGTGTGTGCTGCCAATACAGAGTTTTCAGCACCCTGTGGGGTGTGCAAACCAGCATTCATTTTGTTGACAAGATTTTCACCAACTACATTTTTAAGTAAAAATAGCTACATGACTGATTTAAAAACATACATGTGAACAAAAACTATATCTATCTTTTTGTCAACTAGTGAAAACTAAACTATAATTTAATTTTACACATTTATCACATCAAATCTGCCTTTGTGTATTTGCAATCATTAATACTATCCCATATCAGGTTGAGTATGTTAATGTTTCATTTATTCAGACAACTGTTACTTAGGAAATCCACTTTTATCACCTGACATGTTTCAACTGTCAACTGTTAGTCTTTTTCAGAGGCGTCTGCTAATTGCTTTGATGTTTCCTTTGAAGTTTCCTTAAACTTCTGCGTAGTAATTCCAGCAAGATTATTTTTGTCTTCTTTTTTAATAGTATGCTATGGTTTCATGAAGAAGACAAAAAGAATCTTGCTGGAATTACTACATGGAAGTCAAGGAAACTTCAAAGGAAACATCAAAGCGATCAGCAGACGCCTCTGACAAAGACTGGCAGTTGACAGTCGAAACATGTCAGGAGATGAAAGTTGATTTCCTAAGTATCAGTTGTCTAAATAAATGAAACCACAACATACACATCAAAAAGAAGACAAAAAAGAATCTTGCCCGAATGATTCATAAATTGTAATCAAATGTGTTTGACTAAAACTAGACTCTAACTGAATTAACCCTGATGATTACATTTTGACTAAAACTAAATTGCATTTTAGTCAAAAGACACTGAAATTTGCTGTAAAAATGGACACCGATGCAAACAAACACTAAGTGGTATTCCAAAGCAGTTTATGTAACTTGTATGATAGAAAATATTTAGGAAGCAGAAGAATGACGAGTTGGTGAACTTGTACTTGTGTGTGTGTTTTGATGTGTTCATGGGTCAGTAGTCTCCTCCTCCTCCTCCTCCTGGAGCCCTATTGGGAATACTGACGTTAACGCAGGATGACTTTTGCTCCAGGGTACTCGGGCGGGTGCAGGCTAGTGATGTCACAGAGGAAAGGATGGAGGTGTGAGGAGAAGGAGAAGGAGCTCTCCAGAATGGGTCAGACGCCTCCTCCCCCTTTAGATAAGCTCAGCATGCCAAATCAGTAATTAAGAGGGTGATGGGGTGACAAAAGGAAATAAATGGTGGCACACAGTGATTAGGAGGTTATGGTAATTGGCTTTTCTCGGATTGTTTTTGTTTATGCTGCCTATTTGAAATTCTGATGAGCTGGTGTGGGAAATTATAGTGGGAACACAGATGCAGAGTAATTCTCTTTAATCAAGTCAGCACAGCTGGTAAACCATGCTCGCGTATTTTAAAACATGAAAACATCCTCCACACTCGCCTAAACTAGATACGCCTGTAATGAATGAAAACCAATGGGACGTCTTTCTATGTTTTATCTGCTGCTGATGCTAAATCCTCACCTCAGAAATGAATAGTCATGTGTTGTGACCAGCCTGACCTTCTCCTTTAATTAAACCAGATGCAGCAAATACCCCTGAGATATTTAAACATGAAGTATATACACTATCATCCAATGGTGCATCTAAATTGTTTTGCAAATCAATCTGAGTCCCAGAGTGATTATGAGATGAAGGAGAGTTTATTTCACTAGAACGACAGAACATTGTTTGGTAATCCTTCAAAAAGCCTGAACAATAACCATCAGCTATATTTATTTAGACCACTGAAATAAACTCTGTAGCCTTTTGTTCAATGACACATAAAGGCCACAATCTTTATATCTACGAAGGCCAAACCTTGTAAAACAACACGAAACTCCAAACATATTGAAAATACTGTGTTTATTATTGTTTACCATGTTTCTATAACTTTAAGTATCACAGTTTATCATTTTAACAAGCTCAGTGTTCAGATAAGGGGGGAAAATAACTGACAGACTAACAAGAGATTGAATCATAGTTTCCTGGAAACAGAGAATAAATATGAATAGAAAAGCTCTCTTTAAACGTCCAGATAAACGCACCCACAGTGAGTTTTCATTGGGATTTCCTGCAGCTTATGATTGATATGAGCTCTCCTCTATAGACATAGAGAGTTTGCATCTCCTGACCTACAGGATGCCTTTGCCAGGTCATGGTGCGTGAATATGAATCTCAGTTGATCGATCAATATCCCTTCAAAACATTACAAAGTTAAAAAGAAATCTTTAATGTTGACAAGTTTGTGTGCATCCCAATAGCTTTGTTATGCTCATTTCTTGTTCATTTTGTCAACTAAAAGGTTTTGTCATAGCCTTTGTCGACTGCAAGTGACCGTTATTATGACTACGTAAAAAAATCACACGTTGATAAAAAAAATATATTTTATTTTTTATTTATTTATTCAGTTTATTTCCAACATGGTTAAATTCACTTTTTCTTTTTTTCTTTTTGTACATGCCGAAAAAGGAGACGAGAGAAGCAGTTTGCTTATCTAAGTCCCGTCCCCTGTATATACAGTATATATATATATTTTTCGGACTAATAAAAAAATTAACTATTATTTTGTCGCATGGGACGAAATCGAATCAGAACACATCTGATCATGTGGTCTTACACAATGATCACATCAAATGTGTCTGTGTTGATTTACAAACATTAATTCCAAATAAAATTGGGTAACTAGACTTGGTAAATGTGTAAACACACACACACACACACAGCATAGTAAAAAGGAGTCGAGAAAAGGTGAAGATAATGATTGATGGAACAGGATCAGAAGAGAACAAAGACCAAAGAAGTCCTGCCGTTGGTTATCACAGGAATAGCAAATGGTGAAGATTAGGGGGGGGGGGTGTCAAACACCCTGGACTCTGAACTGAACCACCAGAAGAATATGGGAGTCAGACACAGTAAGATGTCTTTGTCTGCTGTGAAGGAATCAGAGAACCACAATCGTGCTTGTAGCTTTACATGTATCAGGGTTATTGATTACGTTAATAAATCTAGTTTTCTGTGTGAGGTGATGTAAGAAAGAAATTGATATTGATGTCCAGGTCATTGGAAACACCAGCATTAAAAGTTCTACGCTGACAAAACTCTCATTATGTACATTTTAGTCGACTATATGTGTAACAGATTTAGTCGAATAAAATCTTAATCTCTCATTTAGCTGACTAAAATTAGACTATAACTGTCCTGATAACTACATTTTTGACAAAAAAAACAAAGATGCATTTTAGTCAAAAGACTATGACTATAAATGAATCAAAATGTGTTGTCAACATGAACACTGCTGTGTACTGTGTGGCCCTTCTCTCTCCTTGAGACAAAATCAGACAAAAACAAGCAGGCAGTGACACTCGGTTCACACACATGCCGTTGTTTAGAAAACACATGAGCAAGTGACACTATTTTCATCATCACAATGTGTTAATAAAGAGCCCCGGAGCATTAGAATGAACACAAATGACAGATGCAGACCTTTGGTGGGCGGGGCATGCCTGTCCCTGCAGGTCACTGATAAAAAAGAGAGAGGTGTGAAAGACTGATGACTATGAGATAATGGATGTAGACATACACACCCACAGCCTATAGCAGAGATGAGCGACTTGCATTGGGGGCCACAAAAATGAGATTTTTCTGATCCGAGGGTCAAATTATCAACATTCATGTCGACCCATTTTGAACATTAATACAGAAATATTTCTTCTTTTGTTTTGTATGTTTTTTGCTCTTCTTTGTTGTTGTTTTGTGTGCTTTTGGAGTCATTTTGCGCATTTTTGTATAGTTTTGTTGTTTGATGTGTTATGAGTTATTTTGTGTGCTTTTGGAGTCATTTTGGTAGTTGTTTTATATATTTTTTATGAATCCATTTGAAGCCATCTTGTCTGTCTTTTGTTGTTGTCCTTTTTGGGTATTTTTCTGTAATTTTACAAGTTTTTCTGAGTCATTTTATGATTTTTTTGTGGTGTTTTCCGTATTTCTTTTTGTCATTTTGTGTGTTTTTTGAGTAATCTTTCTCATTAACTTTAAGGGCTGCACAAAATGGCCTATATCTGGCCTATAGCAATTACGGTGGGGATATACATTTAGTAATTATTAAATGTCCCCAAAGCATTAGGACTCATCCATCAGAATAAAACAATGAGGTGTGACTGTTCATTTATTATGAAGCACATGTCAGAGCCCTTCTGCTCATTATCCATAGAGAAAGGTTTTGGGGTTCATTATGACTTCATCCAGAGGGGACCCCATCATGTGTATGGAGGACCAAACCTGCCACTATATATATATATATATAAATTTATTTATTTTTTTCAATACAATAAAAATAAATTATATTTTGTTTTTTATATCCACTTTTATTTATCAATCTATATTATATTTTTGAACAATATTTTTGCATTGTTCCTTTTTCTAAACATTTATTTTTTTTTATCACTTATATTTATTTATTTGTCTTTATTTTTAAACTTAGCGTTTTGTTATTTTTTATGGAAGCGTAGAGCTGCTTCAAGGGAAAATATATTTGAACAACCAATACACAATATACATTTGGATTCAAAACAATATAATTATATTGTTCATACAATACAGTGACCCAAAATATATCTTCCCCTGTGGCAGCTCTACGCTTCTGTAATTTTTCATATTAATTTAGTTATTCATTTATTTTTAATTTTGACAGGTTTGGTCCTCCAGACATGTGTACAGAAGAGGATTAGGGCCAAATTTGATAGAGAAAATATTTTTTAAAAAGTAAAAATGTCGACATTAAAGGCAAAATGTTTACGTTAATCTCAAAATTTCAATTTGAATCTCGAAATTTCGACTTTAATCTCGAAATTTCGACTAAATTAAATTGTTTTCTCAATCATAATTGGCCCTAATCCTCTTCCGCACGTGTGCACCTGCGCTCCCGCCACAGAAAAAGCTTCGCCAAATAAGGACATGTGCGCGCGCCTCGTTGGGGGTGAAATGGGGAAAAAAACGAGTGAGTGCTGGACAGATTTCATGGACCGTAGGGTGAGGGTTGGGAGGGGGGGGACACACACACTGGGATTAAGTGATTACATAAGGAAGCATCGAATGTGCAAAACGACTCTGCGCTAATCCTAATGTTGAACTCGGTGCGCGCGCGCACACGTGTGGCTTTGAACGCAGGAAGGCGCGGCGAGCACGCGCTCTCAGTCACAGGGTGTGTGAGATGAGATTAGGCGGACAGTGAAGGAAGTTCAGGTGTGTGTGTGTGTGTGTGTGTGTGTATACGCACACGTCCTCTCAGTGCGTGGCTGCTGGTGCAGTTGGAGCCCGTGACGCGCCTGCGCCGCCCGGAAACCGAGCAGTGAGAGCAGTAGTCGCTCTGTGCGCACCGAGCGGACTGCCACAGCCACTCTGGACACATATTACTACTGTGCACGATCCGTGGACGGCATTTTAAAAAGAACATCATCATCATCATCATCATTATCCAGACATGGAAGTCCCAGGCTTAGCGCACAACATCAGCAGCCCATTAAGTCCCTGTGAGGGGATGATCAAGGACCTGAGCTTGGATTCCATACAGTTATGTGAAAGAGATGGTAAGAATATATGTCTCTTATTATCACAGGGACTTACATTCAGGGTGTTTGTCATTGTTTTTTTTTTTTTTTTTTTTTTTTTTTTTTTTTATGCTAAGGCTGCACCCTTAGTGCAGGTGGATGCATGGATCTGGGGGAGTGGTGCGTTTGTGCGTGTGTGGAATACACAAGACACATGGTTTAGGCCTGGGCAATATATCGAGATTCTAGATATATATTTGAGTTTTCTATTTTGGCGATATAGAAAATTACAATATTGCCTATGTCAATATGCTTTTATTTTATAGGCCATTTTGTATTAAAATACTCATTTTAGGAGTCGCTACTTTCTCGACTTCTTAGAACAGCATGAAAAGCACAGTTAGATGGATTCATGATCCAGACCTTACCCTAAACAAGCCACACTACAGAACTCACTCACACGTGCTGTCACTTACAGGAGAAAAAGCTAAAAAGTGGCACATAGTGTGCAGCTGTTTGTTAATAAATGTGAATTTTGCCAGCAAATTTAACCTGGAATGGCTTTTCCAATAATACTTTATTGAGTCGAAAATATCGGCATTTAGAGAAGAAATATCAAGATCTGAATTTTGGTCCATATTGCCCAGCCCTACACATAGGTTTCTATTCCTGCAAAGCCATGAGGAAAACAGTTCTACATGATGGAAGTAGCTCAGCATCTTATGTTTTACACACACACCACCATTTTTTTTATTAAATTACGCTTAATATCATTATTGCAGGAGAACCAATGTTGCATCTCTGCACAACTCAGGAAAAACTATCTCTCATCAACATTTATAATTGATGAAGTCTCCCTGATGCAGCATCCTTGAAGAAATGTCTTGACCTTTCCTAGATTAAAAGATAATTTAATGTCCTTTGTTGATGGAGGTGCGTCAGTTAGTTTGATTTATTGATTTACTCATGAGCTGAATGAGTGAGTTTTACGGTGTGTCTTTGGCATTGGGGGGGGGTGGGGTGGGGGGCGCAGAAAAATAGCAAGTCATTATCAGCCGAGAGTGAGAGGCTAAACCATGGCTGGACTCACACGTGCATGTGTGCACAGGCGATGCAGCAAAGCATCAAAACCATCAATGTAATTATTACACATCACTGAACCATATTTGTATTAGGACTGTTAATAAAAAAATAAATATGCGTTTTAATTAGAATTGCCAGAGATTTGTCTCTACTAGAACAACGTATGATGGTAGTTTTTTTCCTTTAGCGTTCTGGTATCTGTTCTGTATTTATGTACGTAAGTATATAAGCTGTTTGTGGGCATCCCTGGGAGTCAATGGCGTGCCTTCATTTGCCATCCAAAGGACCCCCACCATCTGCCCACAGAGCAGCCATTGTACCACTGTGGCTCATCTGCCCTGCACTGCTCCAATAGTAATAGAAGAGGACACAGTTTATATCCTCTTAGTGCTTTGCTCAGCCTCGCTCTGAGGCTTTCATTTTAATAATGTGGCATTGGGCCTGGGCTGCACTTCTCACAGATAGATTCTGTCAGGTTTGTGCTTTATAGGCTGCAGGTGAATCATAACTGATATACAGTCTCCTATTTCTCTTACAAATCAGAATACATGTGTATACATATTCATTTAAGGGTGTAAGAAAAAAATGATTCAGTGATATATCACGATTAGGGATGTCCTGATACAACTTTTTCACTTCCGATACGCTACCAATATTGCAACCTTGAGTATTGATCGATACCGATATTGCCCCGATGCAATATCAGCAAGAATCGTACATACTTTTATTACTTATTTTGTAGTGTGTGGTGTTAGAAAAGGCTTGATCAAGTGATGTTACTCAAACAGAGAACAATAGTCAGCAACAGTAGGTATGAGAAAAACTGACCCATTTGTTATGAACCAATTGGTAAAACATACATTTTAACCTTTATCATAATATATACAGTATTCTACAATTGAATAAATATAATATATCAGAGATTTTGGATGCAGTCCGATAAAATCCAGTATTCTTTTTATGGCTGATATCGGACCAATATCCGATATCAATGTCAGATCGGTACACTCCTAATCACAATATTTCACTTTGCAATAATCGTATCGTTCCAAAAAATGTCACATTTTTTATCATATTTTTCATAAAGAAAAAAATATTTAATTGCATAGCATGACATGTCAATGCCTGGTCACTAGGTGTTAGTGAACCACATCAGACCTGGTTAAACTGCCTCACTCCTCAATGTATTTTAGCTTGAAAGTTGATTACAGAAAAAAGGAAAAAAAAAAATTTTTTAGTTATTGCAATTAAATAAATGAATTTATTCTGTTGCATAATTGTGACCATCACCAGTCCAACCCCAGAAAAACTTACACCTAGGTGAGAAGGAAGGGAACCGGGAAGAGGGAGTCAGGGTAGGAACATGGAAGGGGTGGGGAAGAGTCAACTGTGTTAAGGTGAGAGTGCAATGTGACGTTACAGTTGTGCATATTCATTATTAAATTAAGAACTTAAATGTAATGTAATTTGACAGTTGGATAAACTTGTTTTTGATATTACTTGACTTTGAAAACAATGAAATGAATAGTTTTTCATACCATTTTCTACCTGTAAAGGTGAAATTTGAAATAATTGATACCGTGATCTATCGTATTGTTTAGTGTCAGGATATATCGTATCGTGACATGCAAATAGTGAATCGTATCGTCAGATTCATGGCAATGCACAACCCCAGTATACATGCTTGTGTTTATGTAAAATCACCTACTGTGCACTGCTATCTCTGGTTATCCTCTATCTGCTGTGGGCTGCTGTGTATCATCAGTCACTGTCATTTCTTTATATCTACACAAAAATTCATTTCAGAAGGATGTGCACAACATAATAGCCACAGTGTTATAGGATTATACACATGATTCTATGCCTGCTTTATTGAATTAACAGTCAGTATTCTACTTCTTGTGCTGTCAAATGACCTCCAACCTAGTTTAGTCTGTTCTTGCCTCACCCTAAAGCACACAAAAAAAGAAAGTATCCCTCAGTTTGACCTCTGTTATAAAGAAAAACACCAAAAAAAAAAAAAAAGACATCCTATATCATCAGCCTCTCCATTATTCTATAGAGCATCTCTCCGGTTTCACATAGCTTCTATATTTATCTCTTAAATCCATTAATATTTAATTGTAGGCATGAGAGGCTTATATTCTTATGCTGACCAAGCAAATGGATGCATGCAGCTTCAGTAGGCCCACTGTCTGTTAGAAAGAGCTTTCACACACACGCACGCGCGCACACACACACAGACGTACACTGAGCATTTCAATGCACAAAAGACATGGAGGGATATACAAGTTGTTTCGTGCAGTGGTTCGCCCTTAGAGAGAGCTCTACGTGCAGTAGCAAATAGCTACGTGAGGGATGGGGGAAGTTCACGTTTCAAAACAGACACTCAAATATTTGATTGAGTTTTCATTAATGCATTGTTTTTGTACGCTTGGACTGGAGGCCCAAATGAAATGCATACCAAAGCTTTTGTCTTTTCACTTCTGGTATAATAGTCATGACAAAGTGTTGCCCTTTTTTTTTTTTAAAGGAAAAGTGTTTTGTTGACATTGAAAACACTCAATGGTTCACCCTCAGCTGGATGCAGACAGGCTGTCTTTCTACACTGTTTCCTCTCACTGCACTGGAGCACCGTCTTTATTTCACATCATAGATTATTATTATTATTATTATTCAAATCTTTTTTATTGATTTTGAGTATAAATGAATATACATACATGAACTCAAGCATTGTTCAATAGACCCAACACATGGAAAGATAAAGAAACAGCATGAACTGTAAAATGAAACGATATCATACATCAATGGTGGAAGAACTATTACACGCTGAATTCAGATTCAAAATAAAGAAGGAATGGCTGCCAGATCTTATCATAATGTGGAATCGATCCGCTTATGCTACATCTCAGGTGTTCAAACTTCAAACGGGACATTACTTCCTCCACCCAAAGCTTAAATGTTGGTGAAGCTGACTTTTTCCACATTTCACGTCATAGATCATCACGGTTATGTTAACACAATTATGTCACGTTGAAATCTGCTTTCGTTTAGTTCAGTGGGATGAGATCGGCAAATTTTAAAAGTGAGCGACTTTCATATTTACAGCCGTAGATGTTTGTATTTGACACATTTATGATGTTAAATTTATGTTTTTCTGCAACAAAGTTTATCTCCAATTTCTTCCATCAGTCCAAAGCATGAAATTCCAAGTCAAGATAAGCCAAAAAAATTGCAATTTCATTTTTTGAAGTTAATTTGGATCTAAAGCATATGTGGCAAACTCCAGACCCGGGGGCCAAATCCAGCCCTTTGGGGCATCCAGTTTGGCCCGCAGGAGAAAGTAAAAATGACAGAGAAAACATGAATCATTGTGTAAATGATTCATGTTTTTCTCACAGTTTTCCCTCTGCTTATATCGCATGATTGTAGTCATTTTTATTGTTAACAGTTGAAAAAACAATCTTACAAAATAGTATTGTATTTTAGACATAGTATTTTCCTGAAATAAATAGAAATTGGTCAAAAAAATCTCGGAAATTTAAAGTGAAGATCCTTTTTGGACTCATATCTATCAGTTATTGCTTGGATATGGTCAGTTTTTTTTTTTTTTTTTAAATATTTAGTTTTTTATATATACGCAGAAGTGCAAACTATGGCCCAATAATGTTCAAATTATTTGTTTTCTTGCATAAAGTCTGTGACCCACTTGAGATCAAACTGCTCTGTATTTGGCCCTCGAACTAAAATGCATTTAGTGCAGGGCTCCTCCAGGACCAGGCCCAATAAAAGACTAAATGTGTGCATCTTATTGTTTGTATCATAGCAGCACTGTTATGTACTTGCAACTTTATAACCATAGCTACACCCTGTGTTGCTAGACAGGATGAGTAGGAATAATATAATATTAATGGATAAGTCTATTTGTCATCTTTATACAACGATACCCATGCATTTCTTTTTTCTTGACGTGCCTTTATTTGTCTTGTTATGGCGATACTTTTCAAAACCAAATATCCAAAGGGAAAGGTATTTTATTCACAATTCACATCAACTGCTGCCATTCCAAACCCAAAAGCAAAAATTAAAAAGATAAACTGACAACATCTATTTAGCATTGTGAAGTGCAACAGGACTGTGAAGATTTAGCTTCATGTAAGCCTCACAGATCTGTTAGCGTAGCGTAACAGTTTATTTGTGTTTTGCTACTGATCTTAATCGCTTTGCTTCCACATAGCTCAGCAGCAGCAGGCCTAACGCATGCTTTATGATGTTCTGCGTCGTCTGAGGGAGCTGGCCTGTGTTCAGCCAAAGCGCACGTGCCCCGTAACATAGCTGGCACTGCTTACAACTACATGTTTTCTAGCTACTTATCGACTGTATAAGCTCTTTATCTTGTACTTTAGCATTTTCCTAAAGAGTTTGGATGTAAAGTCATTTTAGGGCCAATTAAATCCATTATGAGACAGTTTTAGAGATGTTTGCGCAGGAATGCTGTCTTTTTCTAAAAGCTTTTCAATGTTTTTCTTGAGCATTTATTTATACGTTTTTTTTTTTTTGTTTATTATGTGATGGAAAATGTATGAACCATTAGGGAATGTTTGTTTTCCGATGGTTAGATGGAGCTTGAGCTTTAATTTTTTTTTTGCATTTAATAATACCTCCTACGAAAATTCCTTCAACAAGAAGTTTGGTCTTAGTTCCAGCAAGATTATTTTTGTCTTCTTTTTGAATAGTTTGTTAAGTTAAGGTTTTGTTTATTCAGACAAGGTTAGGAAATGTATATCTCCTGACGTGTTTCGACTGTCAACTTCGAGTCTTCATCAGAGGAGTTCTGCTGATCGCCTTTGATGGTTCCTTTGAAGTTTCGCCTGACTTTCGGGTAATAGTTCCAGCAATTAATTTTGTCTTCTTTTTGAATAGTATGTTAAAAGTATTGTGGAGGATGTTATTTTTGCTTCAAATTCCAGGGGATCATCAAGACTATTGGTCCTCCTATTTATAGTACGCGCTCGTCCTTAGCTAGTTTTGGCTTGCTATGCATGCACACTTTCAAGTGTTTATGTGTCTCGTGAGCTACGTTTTCAGAAATTCATTGAAGCTCGTCGTTCTCACCGGGTTAGTGCATATTTTCTTTTGGAACGTAAGCTTGTATGAGCGATGCCGACACCAACTGGTAAGCAGAGCTGCACAAGGAATACTGGGCTTGTGCACACGTTTAATAAGCGTTCCCTCTTGGGAGCAGGTAGAGTGTTGTGCATGTGCATTTTTTATAAGAGTGGAGAGGGCGTTACTTTTCTAAACTTCGGGAAAATCCTCCTCTATACCTTTAAATTAAGGTGTTGTTTATTCATAAATGTTTCAGATAAACAAAACCTTAACATACTATTCAAAAGGAATCTTGCTGGAACTATTGCATGGAAGTCAAGTGAAACATCAAAGGAACCATCAAAGGCGATCAGCAGAACTCCTCTGAGAAAGACTGGCAATTGACAGTCGAAACATGTCAAGAGATAAAA
Organism: Gouania willdenowi; assembly: GCF_900634775.1. Lineage (NCBI taxonomy): Eukaryota > Metazoa > Chordata > Actinopteri > Blenniiformes > Gobiesocidae > Gouania > Gouania willdenowi. The sequence goes on from NC_041058.1 coordinate 9,978,202, forward strand.
AAAAATCCTGAAAAATTTATGAATAAACAAAACTTTAACTTCACATTCTTAACAAGTTTGGTCTTAGCTCAAAGCGCTTTGATATCGAATTAATCTGTTGATTTTGAACTTGAATATCTTGTTTGTGTCCAAACAGTGTAATCAGTGAGTCTGTGAGGCCTTTGTATGCGATTCCAAAGCGTATTAATATATATAAGGTGGAACACAGGCTGTGTGTCCCTGATGAACAGGCCACTGTTTTTCTTCACTCTGACAGAAAGATGTTTTCTCCGTCGGCAGCTCCTCTCACTCCCAGCATGCTCTCTGTCTCTGTCTAGCCCCTGCACTGAAAATGAACAAAGGCGTGATTTTCAAAAGGCCTAAAAGCCTCCATGCCTAGCAAGTGCCTGTTATGCTGCGGATGTCTGGAGTTAAAATTTTAGACCTCACACTGAAACTTTAAATGTGGGAGGTTTGCACGTCTGAGTGCTGAGTTACAGTCGGTACCGCTAACCTCCTCCAAAAAGGACTCAAATAGTTTTTCTTAAGTCTTATTTTTCAAGCTTTTGGAAGTCATGGCACATGACAAATGAACAGCTTATATTTATGTGGTCATACACGTAAAAGCAAACTGCCAAAGTTGTATTTATCTGGTCACGTTTTGCAGAAAAATTACAATATTTTCTGCTTATATGTGTAGATGAGTTATTAAGTTATTAGATATGGTCACATGTTTTACAAAAACCTAACCCTCAGTAAATGGTGACTTTAATTTTTTTTTTTTTTAAAGCAGAAGTACATATACTATACATTGCAGGGTAGGGGTCTACAACTTTCAATTAATAATACCATATCTAAAATGAAACAAAAACAATTTTGTTTCCATTTTTATGCCTTACTAATGCCTTACTTCCGTTTGCCGTTTTTAAGCCTTACTATAGCCTTACCTTGATTTTCGAGGCATTTGACATTTTTTCACCCGATTTTATGCCTTACCATAGCGTTTCCCCCGTTTCAAATTTTTTCGCCTGTTTTTCTTTGCGTTACTATAGCCTTACCTCCATTTTTGGTGTTTAAAATTTTTTCGCTTGTTTTTATGACTTACTATATAACTTTACCTCCATTTTTGGGGCTATGAAATTTTTTCTCCCGTTTTGATGCCTTATTATAGCCTTACCTCCATTTCGAGGTTTTGAATTTTTTTCGCTCGTTTTTATGCCTTACTATAGCCTTACCTCCATTTTTGGCGTTTGAAATGTTTTCGTCCATTTTTATGCCTTACTATAGCCTTACCTCCGTTTCGAGGCTTGGAAATTTTTTTCGCCCGTTTTTATGCCTTTCTATAGCCTTACCTCCATTTTTTAGCGTTTTAAATGTTTTCATCCATTTTTATGCCTTACTGTAGCCTTACTTCCATTTTTGCCGTTGGAAACGTTTTCGCCCGTTTTTATGCTTTACTATAGCCTTACCTCCATTTTTGGCGTTTGAAATTTTTTTTCCTTTTTTAATGCCTTACTATAGCCCTACCTTTGTTTTTGGCATATGAAGTTGTTTCGTCCGTTTTTATGCCTTACTATAGCCTTACTTCCGTTTCGAGGCCTTGAAATTTTTTTTCTTGTTTTTATGCCTTTCTAGAGCCTTACTTCCATTTGTAGGTGTTTGAATTTTTTTTGCCTGTTTTTATGCCTTACTATAGCCTTACTTCCGTTTTGAGGCTTGGAAATTTTTTTGCCCGTTTTTATGCCTTACTATAGCCTTACCTTCGTTTCGACCCCTGAAATTTTTTCAGCTGTTTTTATGCCTTACTATAGCCTTACTTCCGTTTCGAGGCCTTGAAATTTTTTTGCTTTTTTTATGCCTTACTATAGCCTTACTTCCGTTTCGAGGCTTCGAAAAATTTTTGCCCTTTTTTATGCCTTACTATAGCCTTTCTTCCGTTTCGAGGCCTTGAAATTTTTTTGCTTTTTTTTATGCCTTACAATAGCCTTACCTCTGTTTCGACCCCTGAAATTTTTTCATCTGTTTTTATGCCTTACTATAGCCTTACCTTTGTTTTTTGGCATTTGAAGTTGTTTCGCCCGTTTTTATGCCTTACTATAGCCTTACTTCCGTTTCAAGGCCTTGAAATTTTTTTGCTTTTTTTTATGCCTTAATATAGCCTTACTTCCGTTTCGAGGCTTGGAAATTTTTTTGCCCGTTTTTAAGCCTTACTATAGCCTTACCTCCGTTTCGACCCCCGAAATGTTGTCACCTGTTTTTATGCCTTACTATAGCCTTACCTTTGTTTTTGGCATTTGAAGTTGTTTCGCCCGTTTTTATGCCTTACTATAGCCTTACTTCCGTTTCGAGGCTTGGAAATTTTTTCGCCCGTTTTTATGCCTTACTATAGCCTTACCTTCGTTTCGACCCCTGAAATTTTTTCAGCTGTTTTTATGCCTTACTATAGCCTTACTTCCGTTTCGAGGCCTTGAAATTTTTTTGCTTTTTTTATGCCTTTCTATAGCCTTACTTCCATTTGGAGGTGTTTGAAGTTGTTTCACCCATTTTTATGCCTTACTATAGCCTTACCTCCGTTTCGAGGCTTGGGAATTTTTTTGCCCGTTTTTATGCCTTACTATAGCCTTACCTCCATTTCGACCCCTGAAATTTTTTCACCTGTTTTTATGCCTTACTATAGCCTTACTTCCGTTTCGAGGCCTTGAAATTTTTTTGCTTTTTTTTATGCCTTACTATAGCCTTACTTCCGTTTCGAGGCTTGGAAATTTTTTTGCCCGTTTTTATGCCTTACTATAGCCTTACCTCCGTTTCGAGGCTTGGAAATTTTTTTGCCCGTTTTTTTTGCCTTACTATAGCCTTACCTCCGTTTCGACCCCCGAAATTTTTTCACCTGTTTTAATGCCTTACTATAGTCTTACCTTTGTTTTTGGCATTTGAAGTTGTTTCGCCCGTTTTTATGCCTTACTATAGCCTTACTTCCGTTTCGAGGCCTTGAAATTTTTTTGCTTTTTTTTATGCCTTACTATAGCCTTACTTCCGTTTCGAGGCTTGGAAATTTTTTTGCCCGTTTTTATGCCTTACTATAGCCTTACCTCCGTTTCGAGGCTTGGAAATTTTTTTGCCCGTTTTTTTGCCTTACTGTAGCCTTACCTCCGTTTCGACCCCCGAAATTTTTTCACCTGTTTTAATGCCTTACTATAGCCTTACCTTTGTTTTTGGCATTTGAAGTTGTTTCGCCCGTTTTTATGCCTTACTATAGCCTTACTTCCGTTTCGAGGCCTTGAAATTTTTTTGCTTTTTTTATGCCTTACTATAGCCTTACTTCCGTTTCGAGGTTTGGAAATTTTTTTGCCCGTTTTTATGCCTTACTATAGCCTTACCTCCGTTTCGACCCCTGAAATTTTTTCACCTGTTTTTATGCCTTGTTATAGCCTTACCTTTGTTTTTGGCATTTGAAGTTGTTTCGCCCGTTTTTATGCCTTACTATAGCCTATCTTCCGTTTCGAGGCTTGGAAATTTTTTTGCCCGTTTTTATGCCTTACTATAGCCTTACCTCCGTTTCGACCCCTGAAATTTTTTCATCTGTTTTTATGCCTTACTATAGCCTTACTTCCGTTTTGAGGCCTTGAAATTTTTTTGCTTTTTTTTATGCCTTACTATAGCCTTACTTCCGTTTCGAGGCTTGGAAAAATTTTTCCCCGTTTTTATGCCTTACTATAGCCTTACCTCCGTTTCGACCCCTGAAATTTTTTCACCTGTTTTTATGCCTTACTATAGCCTTACCTTTGTTTTTGGAGGTGTTTGAAGTTGTTTCACCCATTTTTATGCCTTACTCTAGCTTTACCTCCGTTTCGACCCCTGAAATTTTTTCACCTGTTTTTATGCCTTACTATAGCCTTACTTCCGTTTCGAGGCCTTGAAATTTTTTTGCTTTTTTTTATGCCTTTTTTATGCCTTCTGTTTCGAGGCTTGGAAATTTTTTTGCCCGTTTTTAGGCCTTTGTTTTTGGCATTTGAAGTTGTTTTGCCCGTTTTTATGCCTTACTATAGCCTTACTTCCGTTTCGAGGCCTTGAAATTTTTTTGCTTTTTTTTATGCCTTACTATAGCCTTACTTCCGTTTCGAGGCTTGTAAATTTTTTTGTCAGTTTTTATGCCTTACTATAGCCTTACCTCCGTTTCGACCCCTGAAATTTTGTCACCTGTTTTTATGCCTTACTATAGCCTTACTTTCGTTTTGAGGCCTTGAAATTTTTTTGCTTTTTTTTATGCCTTACTATAGCCTTACTTCCGTTTCGAGGCTTGGAAAATTTTTTGCGCCCGTTTTTATGCCTTACTATAGCCTTACCTCCGTTTCGACCCCTGAAATTTTTTCACCTGTTTTTATACCTTACTATAGCCTTACCTTTGTTTTTGGAGGTGTTTGAAGTTGTTTCACCCGTTTTTATGCCTTACTATAGCCTTACTTCCGTTTCGAGGCTTGGAAATTTTTTTGCCCGTTTTTATGCCTTACTATAGCCTTACCTCCGTTTCGACCCCCTGAAATTTTTTCACCTGTTTTTAATGCCTTACTATAGCCTTACCTTTGTTTTTGGCATTTGAAGTTGTTTCGCCCGTTTTTATGCCTTACTATAGCCTTACTTCCGTTTCGAGGCCTTGAAATTTTTTTGCTTTTTTTTATGCCTTACTATAGCCTTACTTCCGTTTCGAGGTTTGGAAAAATTTTTGCTTTTTTTATGCCTTCCTATAGCCTTACTTCCGTTTCGAGGCTTGGAAAAATTTTTGCCCGTTTTTATGCCTTACTATAGCCTTACTTCCGTTTCGACCCCTGAAATTTTTTTGCCCGTTTTTATGCCTTACTATAGCCTTACCTCCGTTTCGACCCCTGAAATTTTTTCACCTGTTTTTATGCCTTTCTATAGCCTTACCTCCATTTCGACCCCTGAAATTTTTTCACCTGTTTTTATGCCTTACTATAGCCTTTCCTTTGTTTTTGGCATTTGAAGTTATTCCGCCCGTTTTTATGCCTTACTATAGCCTTACTTTCCGTTTTCGAGGCTTGGAATTTTTTTGCCTGTTTTTATGCCTTACTATAGCCTTACCTCCGTTTCGACCCCTGAAATTTTTTCACCTGTTTTTATGCCTTACTATAGCCTTACTTCCGTTTCGAGGCCTTGATTTTTTTATGCCTTACTATAGCCTTACTTCCGTTTCGAGGCTTGGAAATTTTTTTGCCCGTTTTTATGCCTTACTATAGCCTTACCTCAGTTTCGACCCCTGAAATTTTTTCACCTGTTTTATGCCTTACTATAGCCTTACCTTTGTTTTTGGCATTTGAAGTTGTTTCGCCCGTTTTTATGCCTTGCTATAGCCTTACTTCCGTTTCGAGGCCTTGAAATTTTTTTGCTTTTTTTTATGCCTTACTATAGCCTTACCTCCGTTTCGACCCCCGAAATTTTTTCACCTGTTTTTATGCCTTACTATAGCCTTACCTTTGTTTTTGGCATTTGAAGTTGTTTTGCCCGTTTTTATGCCTCACTATAGCCTTACTTCCGTTTCGAGGCCTTGAAATTTTTTTGCTTTTTTTTTATGCCTTACTATAGCCTTACTTCCGTTTCGAGGCTTGGAAATTTTTTTGCTTTTTTTTTATGCCTTACTATAGCCTTACCTCCGTTTCGACCCCTGAAATTTTTTCACCTGTTTTTATGCCTTACTATAGCCTTACCTCCGTTTCGAGGCCGTGAAATTTTTTTGCCTATTTTTATGCCTTAATATAGCCTTACTTCCGTTTCGAGGCCTTGAAATTTTTTTGCCCGTTTTTATGCCTTACTATAGCCTTACCTCCGTTTCGACCCCCGAAATTTTTTCACCTGTTTTATGCCTTACTATAGCCTTACCTTTGTTTTTGGCATTGAAGTTGTTTTGCCCGTGTTTAATGCCTTACTATAGCCTTACTTTCCGTTCGAGGCCTTGAAATTTTTTTTGCTTTTTTTTATGCCTTACTATAGCCTTACTTCCCGTTTCGAGGCTTGGAAATTTTTTGCCCGTTTTTATGCCTTACTATAGCCTTACCTCCGTTTCGACCCTGAAATTTTTCACCTTTTTTTATAGCCTTACTATAGCCTTACCTCCGTTTCGAGGCATTGAAATTTTTTTGCCTATTTTTATGCCTTAATATAGCCTTACTTCCGTTTCGAGACTTGGAAATTTTTGTGCCCGTTTTTATGCCTTACTATAGCCTTACCTCCGTTTCGACCCCCGAAATTTTTTCACCTGTTTTTATGCCTTACTATAGCCTTACCTTTGTTTTTGGCATTTGAAGTTGTTTTTCCCCGTTTTTATGCCTTACTATAGCCTTACTTCCGTTTCGAGGCCTTGAAATTTTTTTGCTTTTTTTTCATGCCTTACTATAGCCTTACTTCCGTTTCGAGGCTTGGAAATTTTTTTGCCCGTTTTTATGCCGTACTATAGCCTTACCTCCGGTTCGACCCCTGAAATTTTTTCACCTGTTTTTATGCCTTACTATAGCCTTACTTCCGTTTCGAGGCCTTGAAATTTGCTTGCTTTTTTTATGCCTTACTATAGCCTTACTTCCGTTTTGAGGCTTGGAAATTTTTTTTGCCCGTTTTTATGCCTTACTATAGCCTTACCTCCGTTTTAAATTTTTTTACCTGTTTTTATGCCTTACTATAGCCCTACCTCCATTTCGAGGCAACTGAAATTTTTTCGCACTTTTCGATGCCTTACTATAGCCTTACTTCCGTTTCAAGGCTTGGAATTTTTTTGCTTGTTTTTATGCCTTTCTATAGCCTTACTTCCATTTGGAGGTGTTTGAAGTTGTTTCACCCATTTTTATGCCTTACTATAGCCTTACCTCCGTTTCGACCCCCGAAATTTTTTCACCTGTTTTTATGCCTTACTATAGCCTTACTTCCGTTTCGAGGCCTTGAAATTCTTTTACTTTTTTTTATGCCTTACTATAGCCTTACCTCCGTTTCGAGGCTTGGGAATTTTTTTTGCCCGTTTTTATGCCTTACCTTTGTTTTTGGCATTTGAAGTTGTTTCGCCCATTTTTATGCCTTACTATAGCCTTACTTTCCCGTTTCGAGGCCGTGAAATTTTTTTGCTTTTTTTTTATGCCTTACTATAGCCTTACTTCCGTTTCGAGGCTTGGAAATTTTTTTGCCCGTTTTTATGCCTTACTATAGCCTTACCTCCGTTTCGAGGCTTGGAAATTTTTTTGCCCGTTTTTTTTGCCTTACTATAGCCTTACCTCCGTTCGACCCCCGAAATTTTTTCACCTGTTTTTATGCCTTACTATAGCCTTACCATTTGTTTTTGGCATTGAAGTTGTTTCGCCCGTTTTTTATGGCCTTACTATAGCCTTACTTCCGTTCGAGGCCTTGAAATTTTTTTGCTTTTTTTTATGCCTTACTATAGCCTTACTTCCGTTTCGAGGTTTGGAAATTTTTTTGCCCGTTTTTATGCCTTACTATAGCCTTACCTCCGTTTCGACCCCTGAAATTTTTTTTGCTTTTTTTTATGCCTTACTATAGCCTTTCTTCCGTTTCGAGGCCTTGAAATTTTTTTGCTTTTTTTTATGCCTTACAATAGCCTTACCTCCGTTTCGAGGCTTGTAAATTTTTTTGCCCGTTTTCATGCCTTACTATAGCCTTACCTCCGTTTCGAGGCTTGTAAATTTTTTTGCCCGTTTTTATGCCTTACCTATAGCCTTACCCCTCCGTTTTCGACCCCTGAAATTTTGTCACCTGTTTTTATGCCTTACTATAGAGCCTTACTTCCGTTTTGAGGCCTTGAAATTTTTTTGCTTTTTTTTTATGCCTTACTATATAGCCTTTCTTCCGTTTCGAGGCCTTGAAAGTTTTTTGCTTTTTTTTATGCCTACAATAGCCTTATTACCTCCGTTTCGAGGCTGTGTAATTTTTTTTTGCCCGTTTTCATGCCTTACTATAGCCTTACCTCCGTTTCGAGGCTTGGGAATTTTTTGCCCGTTTTTATTGCCTTACCTTTGTTTTTGGCATTTGAAGTTGTTTCGCCCATTTTTATGCCTTACTATAGCCTTACTTCCGTTTCGAGGCCTTGAAATTTTTTTGCTTTTTTTTTATGCCTTACTATAGCCTTACTTCCGTTTCGAGGCTTGGAAATTTTTTTGCCCGTTTTTATGCCTTACTATAGCCGTCTACCCTTCCATTTCGAGGCTTGGAAATTTTTTTGCCCGTTTTTTTTGCCTTACTATAGCCTTTACCTTCCGTTTCGACCCCTGAAATTTTTTCACCTGTTTTTATGCCTTACTATAGCCTTACCTTTGTTTTTGGCATTTGAAGTTGTTTCGCCCGTTTTTTATGCCTTACTATAGCCTTACTTCCGTTTCGTAGGCCTTGAAATTTTTTTGCTTTTTTTTATGCTTTACTATAGCCTTACTTCCGTTGAGAGGTTTGGAAATTTTTTTGCCCGTTTTTATGGCCCTTACTATAGCCTTACCTCCGTTTCGACCCCTGAAATTTTTTTGCTTTTTTTTTATGCCTTACTATAGCCTTTCTTCCGTTTCGAGGCCTTGAAATTTTTTTGCTTTTTTTTATGCCTTACAATAGCCTTACCTCCGTTTCGAGGCTTGTAAATTTTTTTTGCCCGTTTTCATGCCTTACTATAGCCTTACCTCCGTTTCGAGGCTTGTAAATTTTTTTGTCAGTTTTTATGCCTTACTATAGCCTTACCTCCGTTTCGACCCCTGAAATTTTGTCACCTGTTTTTATGCCTTACTATAGCCTTACTTCCGTTTTGAGGCCTTGAAATTTTTTTGCTTTTTTTTATGCCTTACTATAGCCTTACTTCCGTTTCGAGGCTTGGAAATTTTTTTGCCCGTTTTTATGCCTTACTATAGCCTTACCTCCGTTTCGACCCCTGAAATTTTTTCACCTGTTTTTATACCTTACTATAGCCTTACCTTTGTTTTTGGAGGTGTTTGAAGTTGTTTCACCCGTTTTTATGCCTTACTATAGCCTTACTTCCGTTTCGAGGCTTGGAAATTTTTTTGCCCGTTTTTATGCCTTACTATAGCCTTACCCTCCGTTTCGACCCCCGAAATTTTTTCACCTTTTTAATGCCTTACTATAGCCTTACTTTTCCGTTTCGAGGCCTTGAAATTTTTTTTGCTTTTTTTTATGCCTTACTATAGCCTTACTTCCGTTTCGAGGTTTGGAAAAATTTTTGCTTTTTTTATGCCTTCCTATAGCCTTACTTCCGTTTCGAGGCTTGGAAAAATTTTTGCCCGTTTTTATGCTTACTATAGCCTTACTTCCGTTTCGACCCCTGAAATTTTTTGCCGTTTTTATGCCTTACTATAGCTTACCTCCGTTCGACCCCTGAAATTTTTTCACCTGTTTTTTATCCTTTCTATAGCCTTACCTCCATTTCGACCCCTGAAATTTTTTCACCTGTTTTTAATGCCTTACTATAAGCCTTTCTTTGTTTTTGGCATTTGAAGTTATTCCGCCCGTTTTTATGCCTTACTATAGCCTTACTTCCGTTTCGAGGCTTGGAAATTTTTTTGCCTGTTTTTATGCCTTACTATAGCCTTACCTCCGTTTCGACCCCTGAATTTTTTCACCTGTTTTTATGCCTTACTATAGCCTTACTTCCGTTTCGAGGCCTTGATTTTTTTTTGATTTTTTTATGCCTTACTATAGCCTTACTTCCGTTTCGAGGCTTGGAAATTTTTTTGCCCGTTTTTATGCCTTACTATAGCCTTACCTCCGTTTCGACCCCTGAAATTTTTTCACCTGTTTTTATGCCTTACTATAGCCTTACCTTTGTTTTTGGCATTTGAAGTTGTTTCGCCCGTTTTTATGCCTTGCTATAGCCTTACTTCCGTTTCGAGGCCTTGAAATTTTTTTGCTTTTTTTTTATGCCTTACTATAGCCTTACCTCCGTTTCGACCCCCGAAAATTTTTTCAGCCTGTTTTTATGCCTTACTATAGCCTTACCTTTGTTTTTGGCAGTTTGAAGTTGTTTCGCCCGTTTTTATGCCTTACTATAGCCTTACTTACTTCCGTTTCGAGGCTTGGAAATTTTTTTGCCCGTTTTCATACCTTACTATAGCCTTACCTCCGTTTCGACCCCTGAAATTTTTTCACCTGTTTTTATGCCTTACTATAGCCTTACTTCCGTTTCGAGGCCTTGAAATTTTTTTGCTTTTTTTTATGCCTTACTATAGCCTTACTTCCGTTTCGAGGCTTGGAAATTTTTTTGCCCGTTTTTATGCCTTACTATAGCCTTACCTCCGTTTCGACCCCTGAAATTTTTTCACCTGTTTTATGCCTTACTATAGCCTTACCTCCGTTTCGAGGCCGTGAAATTTTTTTGCCTATTTTTATGCCTTAATATAGCCTTACTTCCGTTTCGAGACTTGGAAATTTTTTTGCCCGTTTTTATGCCTTACTATAAGCCTTACCTCCGTTTCGACCCCCGAAATTTTTTCAACCTGTTTTTATGCCTTACTATAGCCTTACCTTTGTTTTTGGCATTTGAAGTTGTTTTGGCCCGTTTTTTATGCCTTACTATAGCCTTACTTTCCGTTTCGAGGCCTTGAAATTTTTTTGCTTTTTTTATGCCTTACTATAGCCTTACTTCCGTTTCGAGGCTTGGAAATTTTTTTGCCCGTTTTATGCCTTACTATAGCCTTACCCTCCGTTTCGTCGACCCCTGAAATTTTTTCACCTGTTTTTATGCCTTACTATAGCCTTACCTACCTCCGTTTCGAGGCCTTGAAATTTTTTTGCCTATTTTTATGCCTTAATATAGCCTTACTTCCGTTTCGAGACTTGAAATTTTTTGTGCCCGTTTTTATGGCTTACTTATAGCCTTACCTCCGTTTCGACCCCCGAAATTTTTTCACCTGTTTTTATGCCTTACTATAAGCCTTACCTTTGTTTTTGGCATTTGAAGTTGTTTTGCCCGTTTTTTATGCCTTACTATAGCCTTACTTCCGTTTCGAGGCCTTGAATTTTTTTGCTTTTTTTATGCCTTACTATAGCCTTACTTCCGTTTCGAGGCTTGGAAATTTTTTTTGCCGTTTTTATGCCTTACTATAGCCTTACCTCCGTTTCGACCCCTGAAATTTTTTCACCTGTTTTTATGCCTTACTATAGCCTTACTTCCGTTTCGAGGCCTTGAAATTTTCTTGCTTTTTTTATGCCTTACTATAGCCTTACTTCCGTTTTGAGGCTTGGAAATTTTTTTGCCCGTTTTTATGCCTTACTATAGCCTTACCTCCGTTTCGACCCCTGAAATTTTTTCACCCGTTTTTATGCCTTACTATAGCCTTACTTCCGTTTTGAAGCTTTTTATATTTTTTTTGCCTGTTTTTATGCCTTACTATAGCCTTACCTTCGTTTCGAGACGTTTGAATTTTTTTTGCTTGTTTTTATGCCTTACTATAGCCTTACTTCCATTTGGAGGTGTTTGAAGTTGTTTCACCCATTTTTATTGCCTTACTATAGCCTTTACCTCCGTTTCGAGGCTTGGGAATTTTTTTGCCCGTTTTATATGCCTTACCTTTGTTTTTGGCATTTGAAGTTGTTTCGCCCCATTTTTATGCCTTACTATAGCCTTACTTCCGTTTCGAGGCGTGATATTTTTTTGCTTTTTTTTTATGCCTTACTATAGCCTTACTTCCGTTTCGAGGCTTGGAAATTTTTTTGCCCGTTTTTATGCCTTACTATAGCCTTACCTCCGTTTCGAGGCTTGGAAATTTTTTTGCCCGTTTTTTTGCCTTACTATAGCCTTACCTCCGTTTCGACCCCCGAAATTTTTTCACCTGTTTTTTATGCCTTTACTATAGCCTTTACCTTTGTTTTTGGCATTTGAAGTTGTTTCGCCCGTTTTTATGCCTTACTATAGCCTTACTTCCGTTTCGAGGCCTTGAAATTTTTTTTGCTTTTTTTTATGCCTTACTATAGCCTTACTTCCGTTTCGAGGTTTGGAAATTTTTTTGCCCGTTTTTATGCCTTACTATAGCCTTACCTCCGTTTCGACCCCTGAAATTTTTTCACCTGTTTTTATGCCTTACTATAGCCTTACTTCCGTTTCGAGGCCTTGAAATTTTTTTGCTTTTTTTTATGCCTTACTATAGCCTTTCTTCCGTTTCGAGGCCTTGAAATTTTTTTGCTTTTTTTTTATGCCTTACAATAGCCTTACCTCCGTTTCGAGGCTTGTAAATTTTTTTGCCCGTTTTCATGCCTTACTATAGCCTTACCTCCGTTTCGAGGCTTGGAAAAATTTTTTGCCCGTTTTTATGCCTTACTATAGCCTTACTTCCGTTTCGAGGCTTGGAAATTTTTTTGCCCGTTTTTATGCCTTACTATAGCTTTACCTCCGTTTCGACCCCTGAAATTTTTTCACCTGTTTTTATGCCTTACTATAGCCTTTCCTTTGTTTTTGGCATTTGAAGTTATTCCGCCCGTTTTTATGCCTTACTATAGCCTTACTTCCGTTTCGAGGCTTGGAAATTTTTTTGCCCGTTTTTATGCCTTACTATAGCCTTACCTCCGTTTCGACCCCTGAAATTTTTTCACCTGTTTTTATGCCTTACTATAGCCTTACTTCCGTTTCGAGGCCTTGATTTTTTTTTGATTTTTTTATGCCTTACTATAGCCTTACTTGCGTTTCGAGGCTTGGAAATTTTTTTGCCCGTTTTTATGCCTTACTATAGCCTTACCTCTGTTTCGACCCCTGAAATTTTTTCACCTGTTTTTATGCCTTACTATAGCCTTACCTTTTTTTTTCTGCATTTGAAGTTGTTTCGCCCGTTTTTATGCCTTACTATAGCCTTTCTTCCGTTTCGAGGCCTTGAAATTTTTTTGCTTGTTTTTATGCCTTTCTATAGCCTTACTTCCATTTGGAGGTGTTTGAAGTTGTTTCGCCCATTTTTATGCCTTACTATAGCCTTACCTCCGTTTCGAGGCTTGGAAATTTTTTTGCCCGTTTTTATGCCTTACTATAGCCTTACCTTTGTTTTTGGCATTTGAAGTTGTTTCGCCCGTTTTTATGCCTTGCTATAGCCTTACTTCCGTTTCGAGGCCTTGAAATTCTTTTGCTTTTTTTTATGCCTTACTATAGCCTTACCTCCGTTTCGACCCCCGAAATTTTTTCACCCTGTTTTTATGCCTTACTATAGCCTTACCTTTGTTTTTGGCATTGAAGTTGTTTCGCCCGTTTTTATTGCCTTACTATAGCCCTTACTTCCGTTTCGAGGCTTGGAAATTTTTTTGCCCGTTTTTATGCCTTACTATAGCCTTACCTCCGTTTTGACCCCTGAAATTTTTCACCTGTTTTTATGCCTTACTATAGCCTTACCTTTTGTTTTCTGCATTTGAAGTTGTTCGCCCGTTTTTATGCCTTACCCCAGCCTTACTTCCGTTTCGAGGCCTTGAAATTTTTTTGCTTTTTTTTATGCCTTACTATAGCCTTTCTTCCGTTTCGAGGCCTTGAAATTTTTTTGCTTGTTTTTATGCCTTACAATAGCCTTACCTCCATTTTTTGTATTTGAAATTTTTCCACCCGTTTTTTATGCCTTACAATAGCCTTACCTCCGTTTCGAGGCTTGGAAATTTTTTCGCCGGTGTTTTTATGCTCTTACTATAGCCTTACCTCTGTTAGAGGCGTTTGAAATTTTTTTCGACCGTTTTTTTCGCCTTACTACAGCCTTACCTCTGTTTTGAGGCGTTTGAAAAAAATTTTGCCCATTTTTATGCCTTACTATAGCCTTACCTCCGTTTCGAAGCTTGGAAATTTTTTTCGCCCGTTTTTATGCCTTGCTATAGCCTTTACCTCCGTTTTGAGGCGTTTGAAAATTTTTCGACTGTTTTTTCCGCCTTACCTCTGTTTTAGGCGTTTGAAATTTTTTTTTGGACGTTTCAAATTTTTTCGCCCGTTTTTTATGACTTACTATAGCCTTACCTCCGTTTCGAGGCTTGGAAATTTTTTCGCCCGTTTTTTTGCCTTACTATAGCCTTACCTCTGTTTTATGTCCTATTATTTAAAATACTGGTTGTCTAGCGGTCAGAGAACAGGGTTGAAGTAAATGTTTTAGGAATAGAGGACCAGGGTTCATATCCCCGGGGAACCACTTTTGGGAAAATTAACACAGAGAATGCATTGAGAAATATTTTATTACAAACATGATTATTTTTGTAGAGAAATACAATATTCAATAATTGTCGTGATTCATTGTCATTCACCCGAGTGCCACAAAACTTCCCAACAGACACAAAAATGCAGTGCATCACAATTTATGTGGTGAAGATACAGCTACCTGTGATTTTAAACCTTGCCAGTAGGTAACCACCTACTGTGCACATAAAATTTCGAGAAATGAACCATTTCTAGAACCAATTGGCTCAAGTGTCACGATGCCTCATGATGATTCCTTCACCATCACCTTCTTACCATAGCCTTTTCTCAGTTGTTTGACATTTGAAATATTTTTGCCCTTTTATGCTTTATCTCAGAAAAATTGTGATTGTTATGCCTTACCCATTCGTGGGCGTTTTTTTATGTCTTAAAAAAGCCCCCCCCTACCTCCATTTTTTTTGCCTGTTTTAATGCCTTACTATATAGCCGTACATTTTTTCGCCGTTTTAATGGCTTAATATTGCCTACCTCCGTTTTGAGGCATTTGAAATTGGTTTTTAGGGTCCTATGATAGCCTTATATCCAAAAAAAATATTATTTTTATGCATTTCTAAAGAAAATACAATGTTCACACAAAGTTAATAAAAGAGGTGAATTAAAAGCTTATCTGTATAAAAGTGTCAAGGAGTCAATGGAGTTAGTGCAGCGTAGAGCCAGCGGCAGAGCGTTCCACAGTCTTGGTGCCACTGCCTGAAATGTCCTATCGCCATGTGTTTTATAGTGAGTGTGTGGGACGAACAGCAAATAATGGCCTGCTGATCTCAGAACACGAGAGGAAGAATGTGGTTGCAGCAGGTCAGAGATATACTGTGGAGCTTGACCATGTAGGGCCCTAAAAGTTAAAAAAACTAAAATTTTCAAATCAATATTAAAATTTATTGGCAGCCATTGAAGAGAAGCTAAGACCGGAGTAATGTTTGATCTTCTATTTGTGCTAGTTAAAAGTCTGGCTGCGGTGTTTTGCACTGTCTGGAGATGACCCAAAGCTGACTTGTTTAAACAAATAAAAAGACTGTTGCAGTAGTCCAAACGTGAAGAGATAAAAGCATGGATAATCATCTCAAGCTCTGCTTTTGACACCAATAGTCTGAGTTTTAAGATGTTCTTGAGGAGATAAAACAGTTTCTAACCAACTGTTTTGGAGTGATGCTCAAAAGACATTGAAAGAGAGGACACCCAAATTTCTAACGGATGTTGTATCGGAAAACCTTAAAAATCTTGTGTTTTTTTTATTTCTGGGATTCTTTGTCTGCCTGTAATCAAAGTTTCTGTTTTTTCATTGTTTAATTGTAGAAAATTGTTTTGTAACCATGTCTTGATTTTTGTCAGACAGTTTATTAAACTAGATAATTTATGAAATGAAGAAGCTTTGAAAGAGAAGTATATCTGGATGGCGTCCACATAGAGATGATAAGATATAGCATTAAAACGTCTTTTGCCCAAGGACAAAAATGTACAGGTTCGTTGTATCCAACATTATTCTATTTAGGCAAACACTGAGAGATCTCTTGGATAAATAGGGCGTAAAACCATTTTAAAAACAACACAAGTAATGCCAAACAAATCCTTTAGCCAGGTTAACATGACACCATGATCAATAGTATCAAAAGCAGTGGAAAGATCCAGTAGAACCAGAACTGTTTTCTCCAGCATCTGCTGTCATCAAGATGTCACTAGAAACCTTCTGTAAAGCAGTTTCTGTAGAATGAAATTTGCGAAAACCAGACTGGAAAGGATCCATCACATTATTTTTTCCAAAAAAAATCTGTAAGGTTGCTCAGCTACTGTTTTTTCCAAGATCTTTGACATGAAAGGCAATTGGTTTTCAAATACAATTACAATCATTATTAAGTCATAATTGTAACTAAATATAAATTACGTGATTAAAATCATATTTGACCCCAACCCTGGTACATGGTGTAGCTGCCATTAGTTGAAATCCATTCTCTTCTCTCTCTTTGTTATGAACTGTTAGTTCCTGATATACACATATGGTGTAACTGGAGAAGCATTAGGAGAGTGTATTATAGGCGTGCATTCAAACAAGGTTTTCATTGATTCTTTTGGAAAGGTATCACAGACTGTGGAGTGATACCCAATAGAGCCATTGAAAGGGTTAAATCCATCATGTTCATAATATCTACTGTATCTCCTCTTTGTCCACTGCTGTGCATAACCACACACACACACACACACACACACAGACAGCGCACATGGAGTGTAGTGTGACTCAGCAAAAATAATCTTACACGTACAAAGTTATAGTAAGTGCACAGAGTGGATTTATTTTGTCCCTGATGATTTGACATCCCTTTTACATCTCTTGGGACTCCTTTTACCGTGATCATGTAAAACAAATGGAAAGAATGGAAATCAAGTTCTGACAAGATCTTTTTTCGCTTTCTTTTTTAAAAAACAATCAGGCTCCAATGAGGAAATATCTTACATGCATGTTTTGGACAATATCATACATTAACGCTATTTTCCACCAGAAAATGGGTTACTGAATATGTAGAAAGTGTGACAAACAAAAAAATATGTCCAATTCAACCGATAAAGGTGTTCAAAATCACTTGCTATGTGTTTTTTAGTGATTGTTTAATCCTGTGGTTAAAAATGAATGCAGAGCTGTGTTTATATTGTGTTGTGACGAACAAGCGGTTCAGATTATTATGACCGCACTGGAATCTATACAGGTCCTAAACAAAGGCAGGTTTAGCTGATGGTGTATTAGTTAAACTGGTGGTCATTTTACCTGGTGACACATCTTCAATCACACGGCTGTGCAAAGTTTCATGCAAAATGAGGATGAGTGAGGATTGGCAGTAAGTTTAAGGTTTCCTAACCAATGTTTTGGGACCATATCACTCTATTCCATGATATTTATTTTGTTACACAGGTGATTGATGGTCTAGCAATGTGGCTAACTTTGCTTTTGCGACGTAATCTTGCACGATTTCAGCATAACTATTCCAATTTTGTATATCATCTGAAGCATATTTAAAAGTTAATAACAGTAGTTTACGTTATTAACCATATTTAACATGTTTGGCATGATTTCAAGGAGTTTTAATAGTCACTAAAGTCATCAATTAGGAAAAGATGTTGAAATGGAAACCAAACAGAAAAGTATATTATGACATGGAAACACTGAAACAGATTTTGGGAAATTTTGAAAATCCGAGGCCATACATCCCATCTTTAAAATGTGATTTGTTCATGTTAACCAGCTGTATATATCTGTATAATCTAAGATGAAAAGCTGACTTTTTAGCACAACTTTTTTTTCCTTCCATAAATCATTAAGAACTGTGTAAGCCTTTATCTCGGGTATTTATTCTGTACTGTTTTGTCTGAGCTTTGTTGTGTGAGTAATCGGGTCCATCTATGAGATAATTAATCGGGCATTAGAGTAACGAGTGATTGGATCAGCCCTATGGGCTCACATTGGAGATTGTTTTCAATGGGAGACTTCACTGCATTTAAAGGAACAGAAGGAACAGGTTTTTCTGTGTGATGTTTGCCTTGGGTTCATGTTTATAGTCAAACACTGCAGGAAAGCCGCAGGTTAAAAAAAACTGACAACAACTACAATACAGATCTAAATCCTAGGAGTTATTTGGACATTTTTCCTCTTTCAGGGCAATAATCTGCATCTTTTTTTTTTTTTTTTTGGTCAAAGTTCAGCTTAGATTGGACCGCTCCATGCTGACATGTCTGACCATTTTCAATCACAGACCTGCAGCGTCATGGTGTGTTTTTGACCCTCTTAGCCTGAGCTAAGCTATGAGCTCAGCCAGGTTTCAGTAAAGTAAGACAGTTTTAGATGCAGACCAACCCCAGGATTAGATTTGTACACAAATTAAGGTTTACGTCCAATGCTGGGTTGTCAAATTGGGGATTTGACTGTTTGACCTTTCAGCATTTTTTTTTTTTTTACTCCATTACCCACAATGCACTTCTCACTATTATGTAATAGTGATTTCACAGAATCAAAATGTGCAAGTCCCATTATTCATTGGGAACAATGAGCAGTTGTTTGGGTAAAGACTGTAACAATAGGAGGTCTTTAAGTGATTATTTTGTGTAATCTGCTAATTGTGATTAGGAATAAGTCAATGGGGGGTCTGATTAGGTTTTGTAGTTAAAAACACACACATTTGTCTGTGAAGGATGGTTTTTTTTTTTTGGTCACAAGTGAAGATTTCGCATTAGATACTCAGAAGTAGCTTTTGACTTATTAGAGGTAGAGATTACCTTCCTGGCTGGCTGCTTCCTTAAACGAATGCACTGCTGGAGCTGAGCAGAGCTGAGGTTACATAGATGAGTCCACACAACCAATTATGGGATTTTTCTTTCATCTAACCCTCATTCCTTGATGAACAGAGAGGAATTTCTCACACTTCAGTGCGTTTGCTATTGTCATCTCCCCCCCTGCGCTACCCCAAACACTGCATTAGTGAATTTTACTCACTCGTGTTGATACCGAGGGTGCACACACAGAAAACACATTGTTGCCATGCCAAGTGGGCGTCTCACTGTGCCATGTCAGCACTACAAAGCCTTCATTCAAATGTGTTCTGACATCTTTCTGTGGCCCTCAGAGACGTCTGGATGGCAGTTTATTTTTCTTTTTGTTTTTTTGCTACACGTTCCTCCACAGGAACCAGTATGTGCACAAAAAGCTTATTTGCTTAAAGGTAAACATTATCACCTGGCTGAGCTTGTTTGTCCGTTTCAACTTGATCGGTGAATAGAGGTCATCCCATAATGCATTGCTTCAACATGTTGCTGCACGCCTTAAGGCTTTATCTGGGATTCAAGTGTTTGAAATATTAAACGTTGCATATAATCAAGAAAGAAAAAGTGCATTTGGCACTGATGTGTCACCATGGCAACGTATGTGGTGGGTGCACTTGTGTTTGCACGTGTTTTAGTTCTGCAGTAGCTGTTTGAGAAATAATTCCCACGGTCGTGGAGTGGTTGATATATTCAAAAAGAAATAGAAAGAGACGAAAGAAGGGATTAAATAGGTCGCAGGTGTTTGCTAAGAGATCCAATTATATAAAGGTTTTAAAGGTGTATTACACTCATTTAAATGGATACAGATGTGGAAAAACTAAACACATTCAGCAAATAAGCTACAAAACCTATGAATAATTCATCTTTTACTCAGTATGTTGTTTAAAAGACGATTATTTTCCATTTCTTTTAAAGTGCCCATGTTGCGCTAAATCAACTTTTCTGTGCTGTAAACATAATAAAAGTGCTATTTGATCTTTATACACATGCTCACAGTGTTTTTTTCATTGATTCCCTCAATCGTTGGTTAGAGGGTGATTTGCTCCTTTTTTACTGCAGGGTGAGCCCAAACACCTCGCTCCAATTTGATGACGCGTTCCCACTTTAACGACGAATTCGACGCGGCACTGAGAAGGCACGCCTCCAGGAAGCTCTCTGCCGTGATTGACATGTAAACAGACATGCCCATGAATGTGCGCATTGAGCATGAGCTTGACTACGGAGTGGGTGAGAGGAGGGCGGGCTGTCCTCTGGCCCTACGTCACCGGGGAGGAGGAAGTCAGTGAACCGTCTATAGACACGCCCATTCATGAATATGCATAACTAGGACACAAATCAGCCCGTTTGTGTAGAGTTGCTCAGAAAGTGACTTTTCAGAGGTTAAAACTCTGGAAAACAGGCGAGTTTGGGAAAATAAACCTCAAATACTATGTTTTTGGGGTTCTTAGAACAAATGGAGATGGCTGAAATAGCAAGACATGGGACCTTTAAAGAATCCTGAAATTCCACCGATCAAATTATCTACATCAGTGATATGTAAGGTTTCATTTATTCAGGCAATTGTTTTTCAGAAAATGTAAACAATCTAGAGATTGCTTTCATGTGTCCTTATGAGTTATTTCTGGGCGTGGCCAATCTGAGCGTTCAATGAAAGTGGTCAGTAGATGCTTTGACGCTTTCCTTATTAAATAACTCATAGGGAGGGATACATCAAAGCATGATACATGTTTCGACTGCCAACTGTCAGTCTTCCTCAGAGGAATCTAGTGATTGCTTTGATGTATCCCTCTCTGTGAGTTATTTCATCAGGAAAGTATCAAAGCATCTACTGACTACTTTCATTGAATGCTCAGATTGGCCACGCCCAGAAAGAACTCATAAGGACACATGAAATAGGGATGAAACGATTCACTCAAGTTCCAATACGATACGATTCTCTCCCGATTTATTTTACAAAATTAGACTGCAGACAAATGATGACTAAAAAATATTTTTAAAAATTCTTTGAAAAAAAAAAAATACTGTACTATTTCCTTTTATCTTTAATTGTCAAAAGAATCCCTTGATAAACTATGCAAAACAATGCAAGTTAATTAAAAATAAATCCTGAATGAAATAAATAAAGAAATAATACAAATGATGAAGAAGCCTATTCATTTAAATTCTGGCTCTACAGTAAACTATGCAAAACGGCATAATAGTTCCTTTTCTTTTTTAAAATGCAACTGAAAATGTATTTTGTGCCTTAACAATTGGATTTTAAAGCAAATCCC
This sequence comes from Gouania willdenowi, assembly GCF_900634775.1. NCBI lineage: Eukaryota > Metazoa > Chordata > Actinopteri > Blenniiformes > Gobiesocidae > Gouania > Gouania willdenowi. The sequence goes on from NC_041058.1 coordinate 9,998,962, forward strand.
ATATCAAAGAAATAATGTAAATAAACACTATACCTTTCATTTTCTCTCTTGTTTCTCCCGTTCCTCTCTGTGCTCCTCTTACCTTGGATTTCACATGTTCTTTCTTTCTCACCTTTTTCACTTTGTCTTGGGGAAGCCAAAATGCTTCCACACGTCTGATTTAAAACACGGTGGTGCGTCCTGAATTTCAAATTCTAAGTAGATTGCGCCCTTTCCTGTAAAGAAAAAATATATATATATATATCGGTGTGAACCGTGACACCTTTGAATCAATTTTTAACTGCCTCACGATTAATCTTTACATCCATAACATGAAAGCAATCACTAGATGCCTCTGAGGAAGACTGACAGTTGGCAGTCGAAAACATGTCAGGACATCTAATTTCCTCAATACAAGTTGTCTGAATAAATGAAACCTTATATATTATTTCAAAAAAGAAGACAAGATTAACTTGGAATTATCTATATCAGGTTACCTGTAAGTCAAGGTTACCAAGAAGAACTACAAAGCAAATATGTATTTTTCACTCTCCATACTGTAGAAAGGATTATTGAACAATGACAACATTCCTTATTGTTTTTTCTACAGGAAGTAAATCCCAGGACGGCAGCATCTCAGAGATGGAAGAGCTCCCCGTTCCTCAGAACATCAAGATCAGCAACATCACCTGCGACTCCTTTAAGATCTGCTGGGACATGGAGGCACGCAGCAAGGAGCGCATCACACACTACTTTATTGACTTGAACAAGAAGGAAAACAAAAACTCAAACAAGTTCAAACACAAGGTAAAGCCTGAGTCAAACAGACGGATAAACACCTTTAAGGGGAATGCTGTAGTGGGATGACTCAGCAAACTGCCACGTTCCCAGAGAATACAGCAATTAACCAAAAGCATGAATTTAGGCTTGTTAAAGCTTTTTTAACAAATCCAATTAGAGCTCACAACAGTTATTTGATCCATGTTTACCTACAATAAAATCCTGGAATAGTAAACAATATTTTTGTGACTCAAGGATCATTTAAAAAGAGTTATTGGGTCGTTCTAATTAATATGTATTCCGTTTTACACTCAGGAAAGCTTTAAGATACTGTACATGTTTGTAAAATTCTGAGACGCTGATTAAAAACTGAGTAACTCACTTTCTTTTTTTCTTTTTTATAATTTTATAATTCTAAATTTGATTACAAATTGATAATTTAAAAAAATATAAAATCGATTTGATTTTTATTATTCAATCAATCAAATTATTGATATTGCACGTTTCTTACAAATTTAATTGTAGATCAAAGTGCTTCACAGAAATGTGCTTATGTGTTTGCAATAGTTAAAAATGATAATGTTGATTATTTATGTCTTATTTATCAACAGTGAGCTGCTGAATTATTTGACTTCCCTTTTGATTAACACCTCACCTACACTATTGTGTAGTGTAAATGAAATATACAAATCAGCAGGAATCACCTGGTTTTTATTACAATTTCAAAATGTAATTGTTTTTTTGGAAATTTAAGAATGGACTCATAATCGTCAGTAATAAAATCATGATTAGTCGATTATTGATAAACAACTGTATTGTATACTTTCACTTTTTCAAATAGAATCTAGTTAATAATGATAACAAAATGCAGCGAGCTGGCACCACTTGTTAATAATACTGGCAACTGTGTATTTATAATACAGTATAACAGACATGGTCAAAAACTTGTTTTAATTTCATTCAAGACATTAAAACAATTTTTTTTCTCCTCTACAACTGAAAAAAACTAAAGAAAAACATGAATGAAAAGGAAAAGAGAAAAATAAAACATAACATCTGCACCTTCATAAAAAGTTCATTACATTAAATTAATTGACATTGACCAAAGCTCACCTGAGACTCTTGGGATAAAACAGGACACACACACGTCATCAATGCAACTCTGATTGTTCATGTGGCCACTTACAGTAAAATGTAATACTTTAAGCAGTCATAATAAAACCATGTAAAGCAAATTCAGCCATTTTCTCCTAAACACATTAAATAGGTCATAAATTTATTTCCTTAAAACATGTAAAAAGCAATTCAACCTTTTGTAATTTAGGAGTGGAGCTAGGCTTCACAAACTGTGTTTCAAATTTCTGTGTTCAGGATTTAATGGGCGGGTCAAAAATCATAGCCGCGTTTTGTAACGGAGCCATCATTAGCATAATCTCGACCCTGCTGCTGAAGTGTATAAATAAATTCAGCTAGCTAACCAGTCAACCAGCTAGCTAACCAGTCAACCAGTCAGCTAACCAGTCAACCAGTCAGCTAACCAGTCATGTCTCCTCCAGAGTAGCGATAATAACAGTAAACACACACCTTTTATCCGTGATTGACTCCGTTTGCCGGTGCTTCACGTGTGCTGCAGCCTTGAAAAGAAATAATACAACTCTGGCACTTTTTGTCTCTGTTCTCTCTTTGACTCAATCCACTGTAGAAACAACTCTCATATTGCTCCACAAAAAGTTAAAACAAGCGGCGTCGAGTAGAAAAGGCAGTGACCGGGGCCTCGACGCGCAGTCAGGATTTTTGGGAGTCAGTTTCTGGCTCTTTTCAAATTTAGCTCATTTAATTTGGCTTAATGACATGTTTCTGTGGTGTGACAAATTAATAACACAAATGTATTTCTGCTTTACACAGACTTTAAGCTTTTATCACGTTTCTGAATACCTAGAAAGTAAATTATGCTGTAAACATCAGGAGGGACTATTACACTTTATTCATGAAGCTTCAAATGAGTTGTTGATGCTAAAGCAGCATTTTACTCTACTAATATTTTCTTGATGAAATGAAAAAACTAATTTGAAAGTGTTTTTGTTCCCAACATTGCCTGTGATAAAGTAATATTATCTATCAGGACACTTATTATTATATCAGCCTCATTTCCTCTGCTCCTTATTATACTTCCTGGGTGTTTGTTTCTCATCATTTTTTGCTCCGTCACAGAGAGTGACCACGTACTAGGGCTGTGTTTGAAATCGCACACTCTGTACTATACACTATAAACTCAATGAGTATAGCCTTTACTGTTTACTATGTAGTATTATTAGGATCAGGACCATTCCCACTGAAGTATACTTCCAAGAGATGCTTTTGTTTTGAAAAGGGGATGTTTGATTTTTTTAGCTTGAAGCCAGGTCCGAGGACAATTTTACATTTCACTCGCAATGCATCATGGGGCAGTCAAGTATGACTAGTGTGCCCACCGTGCATACAAAGGAAATGTCCTCATATAATATACATCTGGGTATTTGTCACATACTCAATCTTTTCATACTATCTAATGTGAACGCACTACATACTCATTTTGATGTCAGACTTAGTATTGAGCACTAGAATAGTACGTTAGTATGCAATTTCAAGCACAGCCTAGTGTTTGAGTTTTGGTGCAGCAGCAGCTCTGCTGGTGTCTAACTCTGTTGCTTGGCAGGGACTCTCGAGCCAATCAATGAGCTTCTATGATTCAATAATGCTTCGATGGAGTTCATGAATAGAATAGTTTATAATTGTTACCTGCACCAGCGACATATAAACTGTGCTTGTTCCCAATCAGGAGTCAGTAAATCTTCCTTTTTTTTTGTCTCCAGGACGTCCCGACTAAACTGGTGGCCAAAGCGGTGCCACTGCCCATGACGGTGCGGGGCCACTGGTTCCTCAGCCCACGCACAGAATACACTGTCGCCGTCCAGACCGCTTCAAAGCAAACCGACGGGGACTACGCTGTGTCTGAGTGGAGCGAGATCATCGAGTTCTGCACAGCTGGTGAGTAATACACTGGTACAGGGATTTACATTTTGAATGCAGAGTTTTCAGTTTGCCTCAGAGCATGTGAATAACAGAGGATGATAATGAAAGTCAAGTTGAACACTGGAAATGAAGAATAGAGCACAACATGGAAAAAAGAAGAAGAAAATAATGGATGTAAGGAGGGAGGAGGGGAGGAAGTGGAAAAAGACAGATTAAAGGAAGGAGAGCAGTGCTGTATCTCTGGATGCAGAGGTCACACAGTTCAGCATCATTGACTGGAGGCTTAGAGTGGGGGAGGGGTGTGGCGGAAGGCAATGATGGCATGGAGACTCCTGGGTGCAATTTATTATAGAGAGGATACAGAGGCTCGTCCCTGAGGCTTTGCTGCTGGACATCATGTTTTCGTCATTTATCTTCCAGTCTTCATTTTTAACGCTGCTGCATAAATACATGCTAATATAAATGTTTGGTATCTCTCATTTATCTGAGCACTAGAAACAAATGCAGCTCATGCTTTTATTTTAATTATCCTGTAGTTAAAGTAGATTAATAATAAATACAAAATACTAAGGGTGTAAGAAAAAAATCAGTATATCACAATAATTCACAGCACGATTATTGTATCGATCAAAAAAATAAAATAAAATCTTGCACTTTATCTGAGCTGTCATGACAGTAAATTTCCTCACTGTGGGGTCAATAAAGTTACTCTACTAAAATGTCCAAATTGACTTTTTGAATCTTGCTTTTTAACACAAAATTTTAATTGCGCTAGCATGTGCATAGCACGTAAACACTATGGTTGTCAGTGAACCACATCAGATCATCAAACGTACCACTTGTTTTATGATTTTGGTACTTGAAATACAATACAAATAAATTTTATTTCATACCATTTTGTATTTGTAAAGGGAAATTTGTAATTATTGATATCGCGATGTATATCGTATTGTTTAGTATAGGGATATATCGTATCGTGACACGCAAATCGGGAATCATATCGTCAGATTCATGGACCAAATACAGTTTAATAGTTGTTCTTTTAGCTGCCTGGCAAATTTAAGCTAATTGTTAAATGTTACAGTGACATCTAGTGGCTGTTTTTATCTTGACAGCATCAACGTAGCACGGCATTAAACCGTTCCTTAAAGAAGCGCGTTCGCTGCAGAGGACTGAGTCAATGATGTCAAATATGATGTCAAATGGTGTCACCATGGAAACAAAGATTATGCTCATGCTTTTTTGCTTTAAGACAAACCATAGTATGACTTGATTGTGGTTTCCATAACAACAGGACGTCTCCTTATTGTCACTGATAATGGAGTGAGCCTTTTATGAGACGCCATCAGTTCCTTCAGTTTTTCTGCTCCCGTGAGAAAATGGTGGCATCATGCAGAGATTTTAAACCAACAGCTGCACCTACTTTATTACATTCACAGATTTTGTTGATTGTGAACATCAGGGAAGTTAAAAACTCCTCCTGGTCAGTGAGTAGCAGAGGGAAGCTGAAACAAACCTTCAAATTGCAGAAGAGAACATTTTGTGCTGTTCGGCCTCTGTTGTCATTGATAAAGTGTATCCTGAGTGTTGTTTCATGATGTCATCCAATATCCAGTGAGACAAACAATACTGGAAGTGGGCGACTGACTCATTACGGTGCAATACAAATACATGATGTGTACAAAAATGTATTAAAGTTATTGATTTTCCATTAAGGAGTTGTAATAATTACCTAAAATCACTTTAATTTCCACAATTTGTGAATCTGCTGGTGGCAAAAACAGGAAAAATCACCATTTTACTTTTTTTTTAACATGTTAGCTTGTTTTAAAATGAAAGACGAGCGGCGCTGTGAGAAGGACGATGAATATTTAAAGGCGATTTCTCAGAGGGGATAGTTAGTCTAAGCCTTTTTGATGAGGAGAATGTTCAAGTGCATGAGATGAGATGATGAAGGAGAATATTTAATATTAACGCTGTGGAAAGGTGCCCACCTTTAATGGCTGAAAGGGAAAGTAGAAGTCATGCCCAACATGTTGTTCTCTGTGTTTACATCCCTCATCACGTTAGAAACAAATCTTTCCACCGACTCCCAGTGCTGACATGTCAGGACGATTTCTTAGAATAAAACCTTAAATAAAAATCTGGTCTCTTGTATTTTCAGATTATTCCACTGTGCATCTAAACCAGCTGCTGGAGAAAGCCGAGGTCATCGCGGGACGAATGCTGCGTTTCTCCGTCTTTTACAGAAACCAGAATAAAGATTACTTTGACCACGCCAGGTAAGCACTGCTTGACTGCTTATGGGTGCAGGAATAAAGGATTGTGTGCATTTACCTTTGATCTTTTTTTTCCGTTTATTTCCCCCGAGGGCGCGTTAGACTTATACACGTGTTACCTCTTCAGGTCCTAAAAAACAAACTAGCACTTTAAGCTTATTGTTTGTCCCAGGCTATGACAAATTCCCCTTGTCAGTGTTATTTTCTCCAAAACATTTAACATTTATTAAGGATTACGTTATAGTTTCTGGTTGTGCACTTTGGTATGCAAATGTGACCTTTACACTAGAACTGAGCCACTCTTGATGTTACTATGGCACTCTCTAACAAAGCGCTGACTGTGAAATTAAAAATGCAAGTCACATGACCATGCATCAGTCCATCTCCGGCCGGCTTTGGCTGCCTAATTTCCTCCTCATCTTTGTCCTTGTTTTAACCTCTTCTAGTTGGAAACGTTGCTGTTTGGCCTCCAGTAGTTTGACTAAATGTGCTGGGTCTTTTTTCATAAATCTGGACACAAAGATGTGTAGTCATCTTCTTGTTTCCTACTTTGGGATTTCATTAATAGCAGGGAGAGCTTGGCATGTGCTAACAAACACAAACAATTCCTTTAGTTTGTCCTCTCCTCCCTTGTTGAAGATGCTGCTGTTAATATTTCCTCGTCTCTCCATCTCACCTCTGCTCAGTAAATCATTGTTTTTGTAATAAAGCCACAGCTTGTGTTTTGTTACTGCATGACGTCAGCTGGACAGTCTCCTTAGTTGGGAAGCTGCTGCATTTTCCTGAAAGTACTCCTGTTAAATTGCGCCATCATGTGGGGGAAAAACAGTAGTGACACTTGGTCCTGATGACTCCTCAGTTTTCACAACACCACATGCCTGGTGCATGAAAGCAATGGTTTCAAAAATGATGCCAAACTGTGGAGGGATAGATTTGTAGTTCCGACTTGTATTGTAGTTATTGTTCATCCTCGCGGATATTTGTGTTTTGTGACTTTTCCACTGTTTGCACTTGTTTTTTCTTCTGTCTTTGAAACCACTCAGCTCCACATTTAATATGTTATGGTTTCATTTATTCAGACAACTGTTCCTCAGGAAATTCACTTTGATCTCCTGACAACTGCCAGTCTTCGTCAGAGGCGTCTGCTGATCACTTAGATGTTTCCCTTGAAGTTTTTGTCTTCTTTTTGAAAAATATGTTATGTTTCAATTATTCAGACAACTGTTGCTAAAGAAATCCACTTTGATCTAATGACATGTTTTGATTGACAATGGCTTGTCTTTGTCAGAGGCGTCTGCTGATTGCTTTGATGTTTCCTTTGAAGTTTCTTTGACTTCCACGTAGTAATTCCAGCAAGACTATATTTGTCTTCTTTTTTAATAATATGTTAAGGTCTTGCTAGGATTCAGATCCACATTTGTTTCCTTTGTTTTCCAGGGGGGTCCAGGACAACCGGATGCTGCCGTCAGTAAAAGACAACAGCGGCAGCCACGGCTCGCCCATCAGTGGAAAGCTGGAGGGAATCGTGTTCAGCTGCAACACAGAGTTCAACACAGGCAAACCGCCACAGGACTCTCCGTACGGCCGTGTTCGCTTTGAGGCCCAAGCCGACACACTCTTCAACCCCGACACCAACTTGTATTTCGGCGATTTCTACTGCATGTACACAGCTTACCACTACGTCATCTTGGTCCTGGCGCCCAAAGGCTCCAAGGGAGATGAGTTCTGCAAGCAGAGGCTGCCCGAGCTCGACATCACCGACAACCGTTTCCTCACGTGCAAGCAGGAGGTGGAAGGCGGCCCTTTGGTCTTTCACCATGCCCAGGATGTGATCCTGGAGGTGATCTACACAGAGCCCGTCGACCTAGCATCGGGTACAGTGGCTGAGATCAGCGGGCACCAGCTGATGAGTCTGTCCACGGTAAACGCCAAGAAAGATCCGAGCTGCAAGACGTGCAACATCAGCGTGGGACGCTAAGAAAACCCCCAGAATGTAGAGAGGGAAGGAAAGACGGGCAGTGACTGAAACCTCTGCACACCACTAAGAAAGAAAGAATGCATGATGTGCTCCCAGACATGCACACGTGAGACCATTATTCCCTAAAAAAAAGAATGGAGGAAAAAAAACGACATGATGCTCACCTCCACTGACTCCTGTAACTATTATTTCCTCATTTAACAAAGAGTCATTTCATCATTGAAGACACTAAGGCAGGGGTGTCAAACTCATCTTAGTTCAGGGGCCAAATACGGACCAAGATTAGCTTAAGTGGGCCACATATTTTAGGTGGGAAAAATGATAAAGTATGGGAATATATGTCAGTCCCTGCAGGATCTTCACTTACATTTCCCTGATTTGGGGAAAATTTGGGAATAATTTGAGAAAAATATGCCAGATTTTGTAAAAATTGAGAGTTCTTTCAACACTTCCAGATTAAAAATGACTGCTGTCATGGGATATAAGAACTAGAAAATTGAGCTCTGCAAATCTTGTGGATTTTAGTTGAATTTATGTGATTGGAGGGGCTAAGATAAATATAACCCAAATTAGTTTGTTATTTACAAAATGTTTCATGTTTTCTGTATCATTTTTACTTTTGAGTGGGATGAATTTGATGCTCTAAAGGGCCGGATTTGGCCCCAGGGCCTTGAGTTTGACACATGCGCACTAAGATATGAAGCATAAGAGTGTAGCGTGAACAGATCCATTCATTCATCAAACCTATAGCCCTTTAACTGTACTAACATGGACTACTGCTTTTCAAATGACTTTTTGCATTTAATTTCTTCCCCTGATTTGATGTTTGACCCTTTGCCTTGTTTTTAACTGAATCCACTGTGAGTGGGCTACAGTTTATTGTTCCTAATTACAAAGTCTGCTTTTTGTTACGTTCTCGCCTCTTTTTACCTCCTCCTAGTGGCATGGACTGGTACTACAATTGTTTGGCCTGCAGCGTCAATGGTCATTTCTTTATACCAAAGGTATTTAAATGGAAACTGCTGTTAATGTATCAGTAGATCTAATGCAACAGCCTCTGAAAATGAGCATCCGCATTGTGTTTTTGATGAACGGGTGGTAGTTACTACTTCTTAATCTGTTCTTCGTTAAAATAAAAAAAGAAGCATGATGCAGTTCTGTGCAGCATGAGTCGAAACGCTGTAAGTACCTCGACCGGTGTGACCTTTTTCTTCAACATTCACTCTTATCTCGTCGTAGTCGGTGCAAAGAAAGAATCTTTAGACTGTGTTTAACTGAATAAATGTGAAAAAATATTTATTTTTGTTGATACATTCATATGTAGATATAGAGATATATAGAAAAAAAAAACTATATAAACCAGAAGTGCACAAGGTCAAAAGGTTCTGATCGTCAACACTGGCATTTGAGTGGGATTTGCTTCATATAGTCAAACATGGAGTGAACACAGATTTTTGGACAGCTGACAGAAAAGTTGCACTACAAACACCTACGTACGTTCACCATCTGTCACGTATTATGTTCTGAAATAAACATGCAACATTGAAATGTCACGATTAAGAATGACTAGCAAATCCTTAATGCATATCATAGCACAATGTAGGATTAAAAAAAATCATGCACAAACACTGCAGGATTCTTTGCGCTTTCAGCTTTCATGTTTATGCCAAGGTAGCACTTTTAGGAATAGATGAGGTCTTCAACTGGTAATGCTTTAAAAAATAGTATTTTAGAAGGAATAAGAAAGTTTGTAAAAAGTGCCATACAGTGATTTAACATTTACAGTGACACATTCATGACATTGTCATTGTTTTGTGCTACGGAACAAACACTTGCTACATCGGATGAGTCACGGATGATAAAGCATGTTTAGCATTTCCTGCAGATTGTCACTTATTTCCATCAGTTTTGCTAAATGTAAAGTGCGTTTTTAAAAACGAGCATGACATTGAAACACCAAACCTTTTATCGCTTCTCTGTTGATTTGAAGTTCCCACTGTGAGTAGCTCAACTGGTCTTGGTTGAGTCCTGTTGTTTACAGAGCAGGGCTTCCACTAAGCGCAGCTTTGCTTTGAGGTTTTTATACTGGCAGTACTCCTCTGCCATTGGTCCACGGTCCTCCTTCTGACAAACCCTGATCAAAACCCACAAAGGAGACAAATGCAAACAAGAGGCAAGGCTTCAGATTCCTCACAGCTGTTTTCATCACTGGTTATTATCCCCCATGATGCCTTACTATTGTTGTACAGTGTGTATTAAAAAACCCTACTGTATTTACTATGGAGGACTAACATGTACAGAGTGGAGAATGTGTACAGTTCAAAGCAAACATGGATTTCTTTGTCTTTTTCCTGATCTCTCTGTGCTGGATTAAAGTGGTGCACATCACAAACATACTTCTTTTCGTGGAGGTTTCTGTTTTTTCCGAAAGGCAGCCAACAAAAATAAATGAAGCATTCTGAGTTTATTAAAAAGACTCAATAAAGTGCAAAGCTGAGTACCTACTACCTACTCTGGATGTGCCATGTGTAGTTTGTGTAATAAAGCGGTGCTTCTTAAAGTGTGTGGCGCGCCCCCTGGTGAGGAATAGAGGTATGACAAACTAACATTTTATGTCAAATGCCTTTCTGAGATCAATACCATTAACCAAAACACCTACACACAAAAGAAGTAACAATGAAATGCCTCAAAATGTAGCAAAAACTAAAACAGCATTCAATTATTAGATATCGGACTGGGAACAAAATGTGTCAAAAATAATGATTTATAAAAGCTGAAAAAATGAATTTCCTTTTTGGTTTTCTTAAGCTTTTTGCCACAGGTTGCAAACAATGCTCTTTTATTCCCTGTGTTCTTGACTAATGAACTATTAGTCATTAACAAATACTTTAAAATGTGGTTTTCATGCAGGTTATTAGTTTAACTGAGTTTTTGAGTTTTATTGTATTTATTAAATACTAGTACAGTGCCCATCGGAATTATGTATTCATATAGTGGGAGCTTAAGTTGAGTTGTCATTTATGGCCAAATGAGTATGTGTTTGAAGGTTGGATGTACAAAGAGGTGTACATACTCTGTACTCTTTATAAAGGGGTAGATGTGTGGGTGCAAAAATGTAAAAGTAGTGCGCTCAATACCGAGAGGGAGCCATAATCTTGAAGATAAAATGAAAGTTTTAAACGTTTTGCAACACCAAATTACTCCAAAATAACGAATGCACACACTTGAGGTATTTGGAAGCTGTTGACAAAGTTTCAGGTCGAACAGATACTGAGCCGGGCAGATATTCACTCCATTAACACACTCACATACAGAACTTTCTTGCTTTTATAGGTAGATTAGAGGTAGATAAGTAGATGTAACTTGCATTATGAAACATGATGTTACTTGTTCCCTATTTATGTCATACGTGCACTAAATTTCCTTTTTTGTTTTCTTAATCCTTTTGTTTCTTTATTTGTTGTATTAGTTTAATTTACTTTTTGATTTTTGATTCATTATGAAATATGGCATTACTTGTTTCGTTAGTTCAATAAATTTGAAAATGTATTATTTGTCAGGATTATTTCGGGGGGGGAATGGGCGCAGGTGGGGCTTAAAAGTTCACCTTCATTCAAAGTGGGAAACACCCAAAAAAAAAAGGTTGAGAACCACTGGTGTAAAGGTTACCTGCCAGTCTGTGCGTAAAAATGATCCTCAAACTCTCGCAGGGCCTGGTGAAGCCTTCGCTTCTCTGATCGAACCGTCCTGAGATGATCCAGAAGTTCTGCTCTACGTGAAGATAAAATCAAACACGGATGTTAAGCTGTGCAGGTAATTTATCCCTCCTGTTATCATTGGAGTCAATTTGACCCCATTCAATGTTTATCATTCAAAAGATAATAGTACACTTTGATATTTTTGCTTCATATTTCATGACTTTTCGTAATTTGATGGGTACAATTATTAAGCATAGAACTACCATGATGATTATTTTCAAACTGAAAGTTTGACCTTGATGCTATATGATCACCACAACCAATAGCATTCATACTTTTGTGTTTATTAATGTTGTCAGTACTGTTTGAGAAGATTTGGTGGTGGCACTAGAGAACATGTTAAGGTGTCATTATCAATGGGTTATTGATTTATTCAACAAATAAACAAAGTGTCTGACACAAAAACTTGGTCAAACAGTTTGTGTAAATCATTTTCTGGAGGCAAATATCAATATGTTAGTAATAATTATGGATAATAGGAAGGTTAACTGAAACACTGATAATCTCAATCTAAAAAAAACCCCACACAATCACAATAATTTACTAATAGTACCTGGAAGCTTCGTGCAGCGTTGCCACGGTGATGATCTGTGGCTGCAGATCTTTCACGTCATCCAGCGGGGACACCAGAGGAGTTTCTGTCAATTCTGAGGACGAATGAGATTCAACTGGTGACAAACCTGTGGGAAGTTTTGACCAAAGCTTTGGGCATTGTTGTTGTTGTTTGCTCCGCTCTTCATCAGAGCCATCCTCTTCCTCCTGAGTGAGCAGAGACACAGAGATTACTGATTGATTAGAGGGAAAACTAAGGAAACAATGCGTTTCAAGTGGACAGTTTTCCTAAACAAAGTATTATTACCAAGGAGGTAATGTTTTCACCGACTGTCTGTCAATGTGAATGTTTGTTAGGAGGATATCTTAAATCTAGAACAGGTTCTGGAGCATGATGCTGATGATTGGCTGGTTCTACAGCATCACCTGCTCTTGACTTTATGTCTCTAAACTAGATGGAAGTTTGCGCTCTCTGAGGGTTCTTGTTATTGTACCTTTCAACCTGTTTGTTGTAGCCTGCTTTCACAGGATTCAGAGTTCTGCAGACATTGCAGATCTTGGATTTCTCCACTATATTACTGTATGTTGCATCATGACTCAGACTCAGCCACACCCAGTTACCCATGATGCAAGAGGTGCAATATTAATCCGTACTCAACTTGCAGCAAAAGAGACGGTTTCATTATGATGTTTTTATAAGTTTTGGAGCCAAACACTACATTACTACATTTATAATTTACAAAACACTCAGCAAACAAGGATTTAAAATCTTTAAAACAAAATCTATTTATTATAACCTTTTTTTCATCTTGACCCCATTTTGATATCACAAATTTTAAGCAATTTTTGAATTAGTTTTTAATCATGTTTGTTATAATGTGTTACGAATACAGAGTAACCAGGATTTATGCACAAAGTGACAATATGGGCCAGCTCCGATATACAGATTACGGACGTTTAACATTGTGTGTTGTGTTTATAATTTCAAAAGGAATAATAATTGACATATATATATATATATATATATATATTAAACGTATTTTTATTCAGTAATTAATTTGATCAATTATTAAACATTTCAGGCAACTCCACGTGGGGTCATGACCCCAAGGTTGAAAAACACTGATTTAAATATTACAGATGCTAAAATATTACAGTCTTGAATTGTGTTTGAATTTGTGTAAAATCCAACTATCACCTTCTAACCCCACCCTCCAGTAAAATTAAAATGAATGAACAATTCATTTTGGCCATGTGTTCTCCTAACAATAAGGTATAAGGTTTGATCCAAGGAGTGGAACCCAGACAGAAATATAGACGGGATATTCACTCACAATGGTTGTAATAAAAGTGGTGGCCACAGAAGAAATGAGTTGCTTGAGAATTCTGTATCGATCATAAAGAGGCTTCATCAGAGTTCTCTCTTGCCTGGAACTCTGTGAACAACACACAACCACACACACACAAAGAGCACAAACTGTCATCAGGACCAGTGACATCATCACAGGTAACAAGAACAGAGAGCAGCTAGAAAATAGTTTGTCTTACTGGTCTTCCATGAAGATTCTCAAAGTACAGCAAACACTTCTGCAGGCTGGTTTTCTCCAAACTCAGTTGAAAATGTGACATTTCCTGAATTAAGAGAAGAAAAGTGTTACATCAGCCACTTGACTGGAAGTTGTGGGACCTGATCTCATTGATGGATAAAAAACTGTTGCAATAAGAACCTTGATGCTGTCGGGCAGGCCCAGTTCTTCCCGTCTTTCCCTCAGTCGGTTGGTGATCATTTTCAGCGTGTCCTCTACCCGCTGTTTGCTGTTGCTGTCGTTGAGCTGCTGGAGCTCCGTCCCTGACGCTGCGTCCCACTGCTCTGTGTGAGTCCTGCCTGATTCACCAGCTGAGCCGATCCATTTCAGATCCAGTTCGGACTGCTTTAGCTTCATGTCTAGAGAGACAATCATCCTTTCACAACTGGATACTTTTGCAGTTCTTTTAAGGATGAATTTCCTTTGAGATTAAATGACATTCACACTTCTTCAATCACGGTACTTAAGCATGATTTTCAGACACTTTTCCTGCATTCTAAAAAAAGTTTTGCCTTTATTCCAGAATCAAGCCTGTCAAGCTGCTGCTACTATGATTATTTTAACGGTAGTGCTGTCAATAGAATAAATATATTATGTGATTAATTATTTATGCTCCGTGATTACTGAATCTAGTGAATCTCTTTTTTAATCAGATCAAAACATTTATGTTTAACAAAGTAGCTTTATGAAGTCATTTATTGTTTGTTTTTAACAGACTTGAACCATTTACATTCCACTTTATGTGAGATTATAAAGGGCTGCCGACACCTTTAGTTTAGACCATTAAGGGAAATATTGATGTGTACTTTAGTCAATCTACCAATAATAGAAAATACAAATGAAATAAAACATCAGGTCCATATGTAGTGCTATAAGTTAGCACATCATAAACAGTAAGAACACTTTTATGATCAATGCAATTATTATATTATAAAACACCAAACTTGTTGCTTTTTAAAACAGACCCATCAATCACAGTGCTGTAAATTAGTACATAAAAAACAACATCGTTCATCACAAAATAAAGTACTGTACTCAAATAATCACACTAGTAACAGTAGTAATACTATCCCCACACCCTCTACCTCTACCATTATCCACTGACTTTGTTCATTTGTGGGCCATTCGGTCTAGTGTAGTGTCCGAATAGAAGGACCGCTGTCCGTGCTCGCTGCTACATAGTTAGCATTGAGGTGAAGATGCTCAGCTGGAGGCTAGCAGAGCTCCGCTGATCCACAAAGTTTTTCATCCGGTGTTTTTTTTTTTACTAAAATCAATGAGCTTAAAGACTTCTGCCCTTGTAGTCAGTGCATCGGTATAATGGGTATACCGGGAACGCGTGCAATGAGAAAGGTTCCGCTCTGTTTGCGGTGCAAAAAAAGAAATGATTAACGCAATAAATTTTTTTAGTGCGTTAATTTTGTCTGTAATTAATTCATCGCAATTAACGCGTTAAAGTGACTCCCCTAATTAATGGTCTCATTGGAAATCTATGATTATTTCTGCAGTTAATCCACAATAAGAGAATGAGTTTAATAACATTTGACAAGTATCAACCCTCCCTAAGTGTTAAACATTTTTAATGAATCATCAGACTGGAGATTTAAATTATGATCAGGTAAACTGGCCACCTCCATTAACAAATGTGTAGGAGGAATAATTACTATGAACATGTCAGCATGCGTCATTTGACAGACAAACATTCAATAGAAGTAACAGTGTGAACTATAGCAATCTATATAATCTATGTCTATTTCTGTGCATGAATGATTTCACTGACCTTTGAGCTGCTTGCGACTCTTGATGAGCTCCTTCATCAGTCTGGAAACCTCTGGATGTGCCGTCTTATCATTATGAGCCGGCTGCAAACAACAAATAATCATCACCCACCCACACAAAAGGCGTAAAAAAACCCCACTTTATTATTCAATCAAAACGAAATCTTTTCAATAGAAAAAATGAAAATAATAATCATTTTCAATCATAGAAAAGTCTTTAAATGCAAAATTTTTTTTTTTTGATTGAAACGTTTATCTTTGGATAATAAAGACACATATGTAATACCCAATATATGGCCCAAATTCAAATAAGATGACTTTGATAAAAAAAAACAAAAACCTTTTCAAATCAAAAATTTTTACTTAAATCAAGAAAAACATTTTCAGTCAAAGAAATGCAATTATTTGGGTCTCAAATATTATTATTTTTTTTTTATTACTTTTTTCTTTGATTGAAAATGTTTTTTTGTTTTGTTTTTAATTTAAGAGTGTTTTTTTTTTTTTAAGATTTTTTTTTAAATTGAATAATAAAGACAACTCTACCTCTATAAAAAAAAAAACAGTCAATTAAAGCCAATTTAACAAAATTGAGTGTTTTTTATTTTACCAGCAGAGGGTGCAAATATCCATTGTAATGTTCAAGTGAACTCATTAACAAGCAGAGCAGTTACATAGGGCAAAACATCACAAGTATCTTGTAATTCTGTGAGTGCACTCTGACCTTATAATGCCTCTCCTGTTCAAATCGCTCCTCAAAACACCTGATCCTCTTCCTCAGCATGTGGATGTGTCTGTTGAGCACTGAGATGGTCACAGAGCTCTCACCTGGAGCTGTGAGGGCACCACGAGTCCTGGAGAAATAAAGCGATTTGGTTAATACATATCAACCTTCATTTTTTTTTTTATATCCATTGTTAAAAAACAGTAAAGTGTAATTTCTTCTGTTTTTGTGTCACTGTAGCATTAAAGAGGAGGCCTTACATGCGAATGTGCTGTGAACATGGAGGAGACGGAGCCGTGTCGGGGTCAAGGTTGTAGCGTTGGCTGTGGGTGATGTTGGGACAGCGTGGTGAGGGGATGGGGCACTCGCTCATCATAAAGTGTGAGAGGAGTGGGCTGGAGGTGGGCCCTGCAGTGGAAGGAAGCATCTCCTCTGCTGACAGCCCGTCAGAGTCTGAAGAGGTGGAGACGATGGAGCTGGAGCCTGATTCATGCAGACATGGGCTGTTTACTGCACAGGAGGAGCAAAGATAAAACAAAGGTTTGTTTCAGTGTCACAGATGTGACACAAACACATCAAAGAAGTAGTGGATAATACACTAGAATATCATTTTAACAAATTAAAGCATTAAAAATATGGGGTTTTCTAGTGTTTATTTTTAAGTTCAAAATGATAATCATAATAATGATGATGAAATGATCTTGATTAGAACGTGAACTGAAAATACAAAGGTCAATGTTGGTCCCCCACCAGAGATGACAGGAAATGATAAAAACTGTAGAAATGAATCCATTGAGGAGGCACTAAATTCTGTTTCTTTCCACTTGTTTACAAAGTTAGATTATTGCTGTCAGGCTAACGTTAGCTTGTTAGCTCCTCTGAGGGAGGGACTTTGGGAAGTTTGGAGGCAGGGCAAGAGAGCAGTGGGAAGGGAGGGGGAGGGAGAGATTTGGGAGTTGCGGACTACACCTTTAAAATGTGTGTTATCACTCATTCATTTCATCATTATGCTCTATAGTTGTTTTTTATAGTATTCTGAGCAAAATGTTGTAGTCGGACAAAGGGGGTACTTGGATTTAGAAATTAGAGAAAGGGGGTACTTGGGCCAACAAAGTTTGAGAATCACTGATTTAAATAATAAAATAATTGTAACAGCACTGACCTAATCAGCTTTAAGGTGATGCATCAATAAAAGACATGTAAAGATTCTATAAGGGAAATAATTAAGAATGTGCAACATTAACAGAAAATATTTAAATATTTACTTTTAAATTCTAACAATAGCCGACTTTGTCCTAGTTTTGTAAACTTTAATACATATTAACATAGATTCTAAGCCTTTCACAGGCAGAAAGTTCAAAAACACATTTATCAAATCTGCATTTTCATCATCTCACCTGTTGAGACTTCAGTGTTTTCTTCTTCAGGTGGAGGTGATGGGGGTGAGTGGAAGTAGAGCTGAGCGTGGGGAGAAGAGGACAGAATCTGCTGAGTATGTTGAATATCCTGAGGTAGGGGGTTCACCGGTGCCTGTGGGGGCCCTGGGTCAGCCTCCAGGGCTTGTAGCTTTAGAGATGGGCTCTGGAAGCAGAAGCAGAACATGGCTCCAGGGGCTGCTGGGGGTGGGAGGACAGTTTTATGTGATCCTCTGTTATCTTAAGAAGCCAGCTATAAGCAGTGCAGGAGAGTTGTCATTTCCTCCTGGGAAATGTTGCAGTCCAGAAGGAGGAGGCAACTTATTATCAAGCTGTGAGTTGAGAAGAAAAATTACTCTTCAATCAATCCCTGATCTGAAGCAGAAGAAAAAAGCCCCCCCTCTTCTGTTCAGGTGAGCACTCAGACTCCCAATAAGCTCCACAACATGGGAATGTTGGAAACCAGCACGCTCCAACGGTTTAAAGTGTCATCATGACCCCCTGACCGTCTGATTCACACGCCTGTGGGTGGATGAGGGCGTGAGAAAAGTGCAGATGCTCAAGAATAATCCACATGGTTTTTCATCCGACCGGCATTTCCAGCACTTCTGCCTCTGAGCTGCCTCCACATTGGTAAGTCATCACGCAGGGGGAGGGGGAGGTGGGAAAACCGCACATGTGGTTGAGAGTGGGTGTGTGCGCAAAGGAAAGAGTGAGGTACGTGGATGACGAGGCGTTGCCATGGCAACATCCTCAGACTGAGGTACGGAATGTATTTGACGGTCCTAGAGGGAGTCAAGCTGCTTTTGTGTGTGTGTGCGTGCGTGTGTGTGTGTGTGTGTGTGTGTGTGTGTGTGTGTGTGTGTGTGTGTGTGTGTGTGTGTGTGTGTGTCAGCATCATTAACTGCAGCTTCTTCTGGCTGTTCATTCATTTAAAAAAGAAAAGCAACAACAACAACAACCTTCCAGCTATCTGTGCGTCATTCAGAAGAGGAGGAAGGGGAGGAGTGAGGCTATTTTTTGCCCAAAATAAAAATTCACACTGATAAATAATCTTTAGGGTGTTTTGTATCAACGCACGAAGCCCTCGTGTTGCAGATACGGCGTCGTGCAACCAGTGAGACGGTGAAGACGGGTTACTTACGTCACTGCTGCCTCTGCAATCAGTCGCTGTTTCAGGAGAATCGCTGCAGCCAAGTCTTCCTCCTCCTCTTCCTCCACCTTTTTCTCCATCTTCCATTTGCTGAAGGACAACAGATTAACAGTCCCTTTAAGGCCAGCTCACACAAATATCTTAGGTATGCACACATATCTTAAAAGGCAGCACACATGAAGAGAAAAATATATGCTTTTACCTTTTTAACCTTTTTAACTATTGACTTTATTTCCATTTTGTAGTTCAGATATTCTGTTCTTAAACTCAAGATCAGCAATATATTTCATGCATTACTAGCTGGCACCTAAAATCAACTGCCTATGGCGATATAACCGCCTTTGTCACCCTTGGAAACATCATTTGTAATCGGCCTGTAAAACCAAAAGTCTTCTGAGGGCTGAACGTGGCAACGCTTTATTTTTCCTGCTGATTTTTTATGAATGTGCAGCAAACAACAGCTTTTAAGACCGAGAGAAAGTATGTAAAGACTAAATGAAAAGATGACAATGTGGCAACCCCGAAATAGAGGCAGCTTAAAGAAGGAGTAAAGATATCAAGATAATAGACTACAATTCGTCATAGTGAGTCACTGGTAAAATTAACACCAGTTTGAGCAATCTCATGTTAATCTGAGATAGGTGCAAAAATACACATTGAAATCGCACAATCAATCTTGATATATTTTTAGATGTAGGCTGATATGACCTATACTCTTTTTCTAATATCAGACCGATATCCAATATTAATATCAGATTGAGACACCCTTAGTTTGTATGTTATAACTCAAACAGTAGTGTCAAAATTGTAGATTGTTTATCAACAAATATCCAATTAACTTTTTAAAAGGTAAATGTCTCCCCAATGTGATCAATTTATATGTGCAATATTGTAGAAGTAGCAAATTAAAGAATGCACTTAAAGTGCACCAAAAGTAGATTAATTTTGTTCATTCTATGCAACAACAAACAAAATAGTGCAGTTAAAAAAAACAGAGCCAATTTACCTTCCCTTTATTCACAGTAGCTTTATCTTCAGTCTTTACTTTACTCCTTCTGCAGCAAAGTGAGATAAAAACAAATAATAATAAAAACATGAATACATAATGAAATGTATTTATTATTATTTAAAAAAAAAAAAAGATTATATAAATTATTGCCTTAGATTTGTTGACAAATGAGACAACACAGCATCCTCACTATGCGCCCAAAGCATGATTCAGCACTGCCATGAATGCTAGAGCTAACTCATCACTAACACTATTTAAAAGTGGGACGACTGTCCTCTGGCTCTGCGGAAGTAAAGTGAACAAAAAGTGGACACGTCACAATGAGGTCAATCTAATATTGGTTCCACGTGAGCCCTCATGGCAAGTCAGTGTTATTTGGACTGGAATCATATCAGAACCGTGACCTCACTGCCCTCGTAACCTACTTCTCAACTGGACTGTAAGGCTCAGGGATGAATTAAAGTGACAGGAGCCAAAATGCCAAAAACTGCCTCTACTTTAAGGATCAGAAGAATAATAATCAATGGGATATGCAGAAAAATGACATGGGCATACTGGTGCTGATTTGTAGACACTTTACCATGATTTAATCCAAAGTGGCATCCATGTCACTTGAAATAAACATGACCTGACTTATGTCATTAATGAACAGTTGGTTGTGGAGTGTGAAAGCCCAAGCTGTCATCTTCTATATTTTGTCTCACCTCTGTGTATGGTTCTCTTCAGTCACTGTGTAGCTGCCTAAAGACGGAGACTTTCCACCAGCATCAGAATTCTGAAAGAAAAGAAAAAGTAACCCTTACAATTTTTTTATATATCACTTTATTTTAGCAAGAGCTTGCTTATAAAAAGAAAAAAATGTAAAAGGTTCACAGTCAGGTGCCTCACAGCTACATGGGCAGGGTTTGCTCTCGGGCTGTGGTTCCCAAACTTTTTACACTCGTACCCATTCATACATTTAACCTGACGCCATGCAATGTCATATACATTGTATCTCTATAGTGAAATTTGTCGCAGAAATGTACCTATCCTGTTGAAAGAAAAGCAATAATAATAATTTGTAAGCACACAAGAAAACATATTTTATTTATTTAATTAGCCTACTGGCATTTTCAGCGAGAAACAATCTCTTTTATTTTGAAAAAATAAATCTACCAAACATTTGTTAATTGAACATACACCAGTAATATAACATATTCATCACCCTGACACTGTGAAATACAAATTGCTACACTTCTAATGAGAAGGGTGAGGTTGAGAGGATGCAGAAAACTCTGCAATGTTCTGCTGAATTTGAGCGAGTTTGAGTCTTAAATTGTTCTATATTTTGTTTTCAGGTTTGTCAAAGTTGAAAATCCACTTTCACACATGTACGTGGTAGCAAAGGCATCAAGCACATCTGACTAATGCAAAGCTATTTACTCTCCCCATATTGTCGCTAGAGGGTCATTTGATTTTACATAGGCTGATATGTTATTTGTGGCAATGCATGGAGGCTCCTGACTACTGGTTTATTTATATTCTAGTTTCCATTGTTGTCACACTGTTTTTAATTTTACCCCCTATGACAATTTGCATAACCAGGGGGGACCTGTACCCTACTTTGGCAACCTAGACTTTAGGGTTTGTTTGCAATTTGTAAGTTATATCTCATATCTGGCATTTCTTTGATTTCCTGCCACAGATCATGAAACATAATAATCACCTGTCCAGACTGTTGAAAATTATATGCATAAACTGTATCACCCTTTAATGATTTATTATGTTTGCAGCTCCTCATGAATTCTGAAAATGTTTCTTTTAACACTGAAGGGAACCCATTCATGTTTGAGAGCTGCCTAGGATCCCACCCCACAGGGCAGTGAGTAATATTAACAGCTGGAAAGTAAAAGAATGAGAGGATTGTTGGGTTCATTCTTTCTTACTATGGACTTTATATTTTGTTAAAGCGCTTTGAGATAACTTTGTTGTAATTTGCACTCCATAAATAAAGTTGAATTGAACTGAATTGAATAAATATCAACAATCTGTGGGCTAGAAATATTGACTACCCCTAGAGACATCACAGAACAAGGCGACTCTCATTTCCCTACCTCGTTTACTCCTTCCTCTTCCTCCATTGAAAATGTTGTAAGCTGTGAACTGTGCCTGATATTCAAAGAAGAACTTAATAATAAAATAGCAGAAAACAAACAAAACATATGTAACAAGCATGTCAGAAAGAAGCTGTACAAGTCTGAGTCAAAAAATAATGAGTCAAAAAATATAAAAACCATTGAGTGTTGTGCTCCCATTGGACACTCTGGGATTGTCGGATCAATGGATGTGTATGTGGTTGGTCAATAGTGCCAGAGAGCACATGGTCTGCCTCCACATTTCTACTGCTCCCCTGTAGAGGATCCTCATCTGCAATCAGTTCCTGAATGTCAGTAGTGACGTCAGCAGTGACTTCACAAGTTGGGATGAGTGTGTCGGGGCTACGAGGAGACAGAAAGAGTGGCACAGACTTAGAAAGTAGCATTCATGAATGTTCAATTAGGAGTTATCATTCAATGAACACCTCCATTACTGCTAAGAGGGCAATACTAAGGATATTTTTTAAAGTGTCAGGAGTAGTTGGCATCTCATCCCTTTATTAAACCTGGTAATATTCAAAACACCTTCAAACTTAATTAAGGTAGCACAAAACTATGAGTGTGATTTTTTTTTTTTTTTTTAAGTACTAAATTCTTTATAAAATCCTCTTTTCCTGCTGTGGAATTACATGTTCTCCCTCCTGCTGTGTCAGTGTTTTAGTTCTGCAAAACAGCAATAATGTGAAATAAAATTTGAATAAAATTAAGCAAAGCAATAAAGTCAAAGCAAAAAATAAAGAGGATATAAATAAGACCCACACATATATAATAATTATGGGAATCTCCTTTAAACAAATTAACCAATCAGGGTGATGATTATTTGGATTTCTAATACAGCACAAAAATTAGGTTAATGCATTAATGTCGGTTTAACAAACTGAACCTAAATGAGGCTTGCGTAGCAAAAATATAACCAAGTTAACATTTTTTCCTGCAAGACAAAGGCTTTAGAAAAACAGCCAACCGCAATTTAACATCGACAGTTCAATAAAAAAAAAGAAGCAACAAATAACAATCAATGCAAAAAAAAAAAAAAGAAATCTAACAAATTAATAACTCACACTATTAGTCACTATTGCACATCAATGATGTCAATGCAAAGCATGCACATCCCTCTAAGAAATGCCTTTTTCTCTCTCTCTCTCACTTGTGGGTCAGATTCTGATGTTGAAGCAAGTTAAACAAGAAAACATTATTTTTTAAAGACTCCTTCACTTGTAACTGAACAGCAAAGCAGATTACATGTGACAGGGAACAGTTTGATCCTTCAGTGATAGGAACTGAGCCACAGACTAGAAGGAATGGGAACACGGATGATGAGCACTTAATGCATGCAAGAGGCAGCCAGAGGCAAAAGAGCAGACCCACCCACTTCAATTACTTACTAGTGCATGTAGACACATACATAGGCAGAATGAATAGAGACGGACAAAGATACAAATGGACATACAGAAGCATTATGTCATAGGGTTAACAGTTGCTGTGCCCGGATTGTATTCTGGATCATATACATTAGGCTACAAACCAAAAACTGGAAATAAGAGAACTATAAATATTAAATTCACGTAGAGAATTTTTGAGAAAACTATTAACCTATGAAAATTAATTTTTTATGTTTTGGGTTTTTTTGTCCAAAAATAACCTGCATAGGAATAAGTATTGGATGAGAGAGAGGTTTGGAAAATTAATGGTTTACATACAAACAAACAAAAAAGTAGTAGTTTATTAAGTTACAATGAAATATAAGCTTGTGGAAAATATTAGGTAAGAGGAAGTATGTCATGGTAGCTCAAAAAATGGAGCAGAATGCAAACACAAAGATGACAGAAATGATCATTAAGTATTGAATGTTTGGTGAGAAAATTCCATAAGAATTTCATCAGGACTGATGTAATTCCAATAAAGTATATTTATGTGTTTTTGGGAAAAGTGATTTTTTTCGTTTCTGGCCAAAAAGAAAGTAATGATGGATGAGTGTCTAGCTTATGTACACAAAGTCATGGAAATGTGACTCACGACAGGAGTCAACTGGTAGTTTGGTGTCTAATCCTGTGTTGCTATACCAACACATTTTGCTATATTAATTTGCTGACATAATGCTCATTGCAGGAAATCTTCGGTTTCAAGAACGTTTAATTCTAATTTTAGCAGCATCAGATATGGATATTTTATACATTTATTCAGCAAAACTCTGTAAAAGTCTAGAAAATCTTGATTAATCCCACATCAATCTGACATGACTTGTGATCGTAACACCACATTTATTAAAACTGACAGATCCTTATTATTAAAAAGTTGAATTTATGACAGAACAGTAAGCTACACTCAGTGACGACTTATCTGCTGTCATCACAGATGTTCATTCTGGGAGACTAACTTTACATTGCAGACAGTCGTGGTGTTTCCAGCAGCAACTGATATTATTATAACTATTTTTACAGACCATTAGACTGAAAGGCCAGTCAGCTGTACACCCCCCCCCCCACCCCACCCCCCTGCTGACTACACACAATGCATAGACATATTCGTGACTTGTAACGGCTTGTTGCAATGTTCCTGCTCTGAAGTAATTCATTTCAATCCTGTGTAACAAGCTCCTTGTTGGAGTCAGTTTTAACTTATAACTTCATTATCTATTCAAGAACAGTGTAATTTCCTGTGTTTTTGGACAGTAGAGTACTTTTCCTCTGGATGACTGACATTACCTGTTTGGTTCAGACTGATTTGTTTGGTCATTGTTGCAATCTTCTTCTCCTCTTTTAATGTGCACACTGTCCTGCTCTGAGACACAGCTGCTAGACATGACCTGAACAAGAAAGAAAAGGAAATGCATTCATTTATTAAAAAAGTTTAAAATTCTAGTTTAGTGTAATGTGACAAACAAAACAAGTGACTTTAAATGCTCATGAAAACAAAAAAAGTGGGAAATGTTGGATGGCACTATATGGGAACTCATGAAATGCAACCATTCAAAAAAAATAAGAGAAATGAGCCTCTAAGCATTGTCATTTGGAGGCAAATTTTTATCTAGTTTTAGTCAACTAAATAGCATTAAGATTTTAGTTGACTGTTACAGATACAGTCAATTAAAATATACAGGAGTTCATGCATTTTTAAGAGATTCAATCTAACAATTGTTTGCTATTTGTAAAATTGTATTTGGGATATGTAGACCGTGAATTTGTGTTTTTGAAATAATTTGTAAGACCTTGTAGGGTGAAATGAAGAGTTTATGTTGTTAATTATTATAATGAGAAGCTAGTTCATTAACAAAAAATTGATTTATGGATAGGAGTGGAATTATTTAAGTACAGTATGAACTTCTTCCCACTCCTTTTCAGAAATGTAAACCGAACTGCAAAATTGTGTTGAGAATGTTTTTTGTTTTCTTTGTTTCTTATGATATTCTGTTTACATGTTTACATGAAATAAATACAAATCTAATCAAATCAAATCTGATATGGGATGGTATTAATAATGTTTGTAAATACACACAGACAGATTTGATGTGATCAACACAGAAGACCACAAGTTCACATAAAATGTGATTTGATTTCGTCCCATACATGTACAGTATAGTTTTGTTTTAATTAGTTTGTGTAAATAAATATATATATAGCTTTTGTTCACAAATGTCTTTCTTTTTAATCAGTCATAGTCTCATTAGTGACAATCCAGCCCTTACAGATGATTTTTGTAATATACTGTATAGCCTCTAAGAAACATAGTAACACTGCAAATATTTAAATGACTAATAGCACATAGTTTTAATATTTAAAACAATATCAATTCATGTTCATTTTTAGACAAAGTTTTAAAAAGGGGATATTATGTGCTGTTTAGTGATTGTTAATGTAGGCAATCCATTTGCATCAAATTCTGATTAAAATTGAGGATGTAACAACAAGGAGATCTCCCTTGTTATCTCAGTGGGACTATACCTGTATAAATAAATAAATAAACAAATAAGGAGGAAAAAAACATAACTTGCCTTGGAATGTGATAGAGAAGAGAGGGAGGGGGGGCGTGTTGAGGAGGAGACCACAGAGGTGTCCTGTGTTTGGACAGGCAGGAGAACATGGTGATGCTTGAGAAGATGAAGCAACAGGTCGTTACACAAACTCTGCTCCTCCAGCATTTTGGGCCCGGTTTGAACACTGTGGACACAAAACAACTAAGTGTAACAAATGCTGTTGTAGCCACAAGCTGCAATATCTCTGAGGGGGTTTTTTGCAAACAAAAAAAGAAAATAGGTCCATCTAGTGGACAGGAGCCTTTACATCAGTAAATGATGAAACCTGTCAAAATGAAAAAAACCAAAGCTGTGCCTAACTAAAAACCTGAAAAGATCATTAAATTCTGCTCGAGAAATAACCTTTCTGAGATGAAGTAGTAGTAATCATCACCCCAAGTCGTATTAGACCAAAGTTTTTCAACCTTGGGGTCGCCTGGAATTAAAATGGTGTCACCTGAAATGTCCAGTAATTGGTTTAAAAGAAAAGCTTAGCTATAAATGGATTAAAATTCTATTTTAAATTTTTCACACACAATAAATATCAAATAACTGTATCCTATACTTAAGCCTTTTCAAATACAAATCTAGTTCAAATAAAATGCAGTATAAAAAGATCTGAGGTGCACATCTTGTCATTTTGTGCACTAACCCTGGCTACTCTGCATTTGTCAACATATGTTTGCTTACATTGCAGTTTTTACTAGTGCCTTGTAGCTGTTGATGTCACATGATTGAAGTCTTTACCCACGAGAAAAAGGTTAAATTACATATGGTCAATGGAAATAATGTTTATATAAATAAATTCTTGTTTACATGGATGCTTGTTTACATCGTGGACACTTCAGTTAGGCTAACTAGAGATGAAGGGGGAGAGGATGTATATGAGAAGGTCTTGATGACATGCTGTATATTTGAGTAACGAGAGCAGATACTGGAGAAGGTGTGACATACTGTAGACTACTGCACAACACAAGCACATGTTGCTTACGCACGCGCACAGGCTACAGAACACAATACCTTACTGATAACAATCACAGTACTTTTTCAAATGTGTATCCATTTAAAAATATTGCTTTAAGTTATCATTTTTCTTTTTTTATGAAACCAGATAGAAATTCTAAAGCAAATTTGCTTTAATTTTCTAAATAACAACACAAATGTAATTTTTTTGAAGCATCAGGTGCTTAAAATAAAGCCACAAATCAAAGGCTTCAATAAACTTCTATCTCTATTTTAAATGTAGAACTCAGTTCTACTGCCAAAAACTCAAACCTAAAGTGACAGAAAGGAAATCCAGTGATAATAAGGTGGAGCGAGAGTGAAGCGAGTAAAAGATTGTTGAGTCTCCCAAAGGAAGGAGTTTGTTTAAACTCGGTAACATTAAACTTTGTAAACAGGAAGGAACAAAGAGCCATTAAAGTCCCGATGACATTTATTCGAGTCATGCTTTGCGCCGTTTTTTCTAATCCACACCCATTTCCTTTACAGGAATGACCCCTCGCCAAAGACAAGACTGAAGGGAAACTAATTATCTTTAAAAATGTAAAGACTATTTTAATGATGTACTGAGACCAGTGAGTGAACAGTTGCTTGACTGTTAATGGACCAAGTTTAATAAAGATCATGTCCCGCTGCAGCCACAAGAATATCCATAAATACAACTCACTGGAAAATGCAGGGTCCGAAAATGGTTGCCAGATTCTCCATGGGCATGTGATTTGTTTGACTTTGTGAGGCCACTCTTGACAAAAAGTGGATGAGGTAAGACAAAAACATGGCGTGGTTGTCTGGCAGTAGGCAAAGGTTTTCCTTCAGATTTTGGTTTACGTTCACGTCATCTTCATTACCTAAAATAAGACAAAACCAGCTGTTTAATCAATTCATTTGTTGTTTACTTTTTTCTAGTTACTGATCAAATGGGATTTATAACACTCCAAAGGTTAATTATTTAGAAGTATAGAATTACATAGGATTCACATAAAAACTTAGTGGGAACAGCTGATCAGCTGTCATATCCAGGAAATGCTGATGAAATGTTCCAGCTGGTTTTTCCAGGTAGTTTGTAATACAGCTGAGTAGCTAACAGCTAGTAGGCTAGCAGAGGAATGGGGAGTGTCTTCCTGATTTTGTACATTTTACTGTACTTCTAAACTTGCGTAAAAACTTACGAAAAAATAAATAAATAAGGGGATTATATCAGACTGTGTATATGTGAAAATAGTGTGCTGCACTGCAGCAACGAAATAAGGACAGAGTATCTACAGTAGCTGAATACAAAACAAAAAGCATTAAATTAAACTTGCACTTAGACTTTGTTAAATAAGAACTAAGCCTGAGTTACTGTGTTTAACTCCAAGTACCTGTTAGGCACAGCATTAGCTTCTTTCTCAGGTGTTCTGGTACTATGGGGACTGGCAGCTCCCGGAGGAACAGTTTGAGAAGCGAGGCCACAGTGGGGATATCTCCCTCCTGCTCCAGGCTAACCTTCTCTCCACAGTCCAACCGCTGCCTCAGTTGCCTGGTCCGCACCACTGAACCACACAGACGAAATAGCCCTCTGTGATTCATTCCTAAGATAATAAGGAAGTGGTACAAGTTAATGCACGGCTGGAACAGAACACCATTATTGTTCCTAAATGAAGATAAACAGAAAATAAAGGATTAAGAAGATGTCTCATTAACCATTTTGATCCAGGAACTCCACCATGTCTTTTACCACACAAGGTACTCCCTGGACCATCTGCCCATCTTCGCTTAGTGTTTCCAAGGCAACGCCAAACACACACCTGGGTGTAACCTGGTTAGGATTTAAGGGCTCTGGGCAGATTTTAGAAGTGGACTTTAGAACTCTAACCGAAGAAAGGTCACTCTGCATGGAAACAATAACAGAAGACAAAAAATAATTTAGTCACATTGGTGTATGAAATTATTGCATCACTGTATAAGTATGAAAAATGTTCCTCTCAACATGATTTAACTACACAATCTAAATTTCTAACCTACTTGCATTAGTGGTAATGAGGAAAAACACACAATTTAAGTATTTTTATTTAACACCTGACCTCCTTAATGTGACTTAAATAATTTCATACTATATAATTTACATTGCTGTGAATTTTAGATTATAATTTAATTAGATTATATGTTATTTTATCCCATAATGGGGAAATTCACATGTTATAGCTGCCATAGACACAAAGAGCAAGCAAGCAAGAAAGAAAGGACACAGAAAGGAAAAATAAAAAAGGGGGGGATAATAATAGATATTTCTCAAGATAACAGTACAGAAAATAACTAAATATAAATAATATTTTAGTTTGTATTACCAGCACAACACGAGATCAACTCAAGATAAACAAAGCGTTAACAAATGTGGATCCTAGAAATCAATTTTAAGGTATTTGAACTATTTAAGTTTACTTATCCAACGCCGGATATTGATTATAGATTTCCAAAATAAGACTAACACAACATTAGCTAGTAACAGTCAAATGTTGCCAGGTTTTATCAAACAATGTGCTATACAAAAGATAATCTACAGTGTTGTTTTAACAATTTAGCTGTAATAAGAGAGTCACGTTTTTTAACTAAAGATCTTGACGTCCGGGATTGAGTCGTACGTCGAATAAAATGATGGAAAATAGTCTGAACTTTGATGACCATAAATAACAGAGCGTATAAAGGATGAAACTGTGTAATGTTCATAGTTTACTCACACACAACGACAGCGAGGCGCTGGCTCCCATTCTTCACCTCAGAGGACCGGGACAGCTCTCCATTTTGAACAGACAGGCATCATCACTCTGTGCCCAATACATATAGTCCCACTGCTGGAAAATATCCGAAAGTCCAAGTTTTGATGAATATCGGCCGCCATTGCACTCACATATCCACTTTAGAAAAAGAAAAAGTCGTGGAAACGGAGTATTTAACGTTCGTCTCGGTCCCGGACAACTGTTTATGTTGCTAGTCACGTGATCCAGTGT
Organism: Gouania willdenowi; assembly: GCF_900634775.1. Taxonomy (NCBI): domain Eukaryota; kingdom Metazoa; phylum Chordata; class Actinopteri; order Blenniiformes; family Gobiesocidae; genus Gouania; species Gouania willdenowi. The sequence goes on from NC_041058.1 coordinate 10,029,098, forward strand.
AACCCTGGCGACCTGTGTGCGCGAGGAGGAGAGAAAGCCTTGGATATTAGGGATGAGTAAACATCTGTCCTACGATACACGATGTTTACAAAGCAAGTTATTTTTTTTAGGAGGTTTTAAATTAACTATCATTTTCTTTCCTATTGAAATGCACTTCTAAGAAAAAGTTACTTGGAGAGGGAAATGCCTTTATAAGATGTATGTATCAGATTTTTATAAAAATATATATATATATTTAAGAAAATAATTCCCTATCTGTAAATCATTACATGCTGGACACTTATTTTTTACAACATAGAATTGGTTTCTAAATGTTGCTCTTTAGCAGGGGAGTTAAATACAACCCGCCAGGTCGTCCGCTTCGGCCCAAAAGAGATTTTTGTTTGTATTTTTGTACATTCTGTTTTTTAAAAAATTACAACAAAAATATTAATAATTATGTAAATTGCCATAAAGTTTAGTACCAGATTCCTCAGTGCCTCCAATTACAAAACATTACTGACACTCCCCCAATATATTTAACAATCACAAATTGTTAAAAAAAAAAAAAAAAAAAAAAAAGAAAAAAAAAACAACTCCAATTTAACCAAAGTATTTCCTCAAACTACGCTTACATTTTAGGACATCTGAAGTGCAAGGTCCTGCATTTACTAATAACTGTGATTAACTTAAATATTAAATATCATATATTTTTTTTAAACACAAAAATCCTACTTGAGTACAGAAATGTTGAAATCTGTCTGTTTGTGCTCCAGCCCACTTGAGTTTAAACTTGAATGTGGCTCTTAAAGTAAAAATGAGTTTGACACCCCTGCCCTTTTGTGAAATAGATATACCATCTTTTGTTCAGGATTAAAAGGTCCAACATTTTCATGGAACATTTTAGTTTAGGTCAGTTTTTCTTCAACTCTCTGCCCTTCAATACTAAAAATATGTTTATATACTGAGGCTGGGACCAGGTAAATATTGTTTTTCAGTATACAGTGTTAATAGGTTTATATTACACAATAATCATCAGTGAACCAAACATCTTTATTGGCACAGAAATTCCGACATAAATATATTCATTTGACAATTTAAAAAAAAAAAAAAAAAAACATAGTTTTATCTCAACAAACTGCAACTAATCAGCACCCTGTAAATACCTTCTAAAAATATAAAAAGTGAAACAATGATATCTTACATTTATAATGGAACAGTCAAAAACCCTTGCAGTGGTCTATTTGATAAATTTCAAGTTATTCTAAAAGTCTATTGCAATGTTTTTGTGATAATCAAGATCACTAAACAATTCAAACATTTTACAACTTCATGGAAACACCTTTGTGCATATATGATAATAACAAGAACACCAAACAGTAAAAACTAAAGCTAATACAAAAACTTTTTAAAGGACCCACATACAAAGTTGTGCCCATGAACATGACTGAGAAGACATCATACACACACACACACACACACACACACGTATCATAGACATGCGCGCACACAAAACATGATGGCCAAAGAACTAGCCATGTCAGTCTAAATCCCAGCAATGGTCGTAATAACAGCACAAAGAAGAATAAAAGTCATGCTGGTAAGAGTAGAATACAGTTGCGCCATTATTTTGAAAAAAAAGAAAAGGTAGAAATGGAGTCAATGTGCCTGTAAACAAAAAGGATAAAGCAAGGCTTTTTGGATTGTTTTAACAGGCATTATGTGTCCACAGGCATTGACTATCATGGATGCTTTGGTAAATATAATGCAAAGTAAATTAGGCACATGTCACAAAAACAAAACATGAACTAAAAACTAAAACTTCTCATTCTTCTCAGTTGCAGTGGGATGTAATTTGAGGAGTGAATGACACCCAACACTTATCATGACCCCACTCCCACCCCAGCTTTTAGTGCTACAACATAGTGAATGCCAGTGTTAACAAATACACAAGCAGAAATTTACACTATTGTTGAGTTGACCTCGTAAAATGAGGCTATAAGAGCAAACTCAGCACAGGCTTCAACTCAGCCAAACCGTTAAAAAAAAATGTGAAGTGTGTGATTTGAACCTGAGAAGCACAGGAAAAATACAACTAAAGAAGAAAAAAGATCCGCATTTAAAGGTCACATATTATACAAATTTCACTTTTTAATAAGTAATATGTATCTCCAAAGCCTCATTATGAGGCTCCAAAAGTGAAAATGTATGATTCCTCCCTCCTTTGTTTGTTCAACATTTCGTGAAATGGGAGCTCAGATAGGCTAGTTTGAGTTTGATCCATTTATGACATCATAAGAAGAATAACTCCTCCTACTGCCCCTCACGCAGGGAGGTGAGCTTCATCCTCACAGACATGGTGAAGGCAGGATGACAGGTGAACCTCTCAGGACTAGGGGTTGAACAGACTAGTCGACTTTAATGTTGTCTCGCGACTCTGTCCACGTGACGTCGACTAGTCGCAGTACCTGACTTTTGCCCAAGATGGCGATGCAACACAGCAAACAAGGGTCCTAGTACCCCTGCATGGCAAGGCAGGAAAACATCAAGTGTTTCTCGCTCCTTTCTGGTTTGTACTCAAACTGCAGCTGGCAGGCAGATACTACGGCTAACACACATGCTAACGTTAGCTGTAGTGGTAACATGTATGTGTATTAAGCAAATCTGGAAAACATCAGCAGCGCAGGACGGAGGCTCCGTTAGCGGGGAAGACACCTGTTGTGCCAAAATCTGTGACCCGAAAAAATCACTGACCGCAGGTAGCGACAGTTCTGACCCCTGTGGCTTCTCGGCGGTCATTTACTCCCCCTTAAACTCAATTGGAATTCTTCTCTGCATTTACTTCACTCACCGGAACGTCATAAGGGGGAGTAACTAGCTCTTCAATAGCTACAAAGAGGTTTAGCACTCTTCTTCTTTACCGCCGAGAAGCCGCAGCGGTCACAGATTTTGGCACAACACTGGCTTCGGTGAAGGAAGCCGAAGCTACCATAAAAGCAGCCCAAACAAAGTCTAAACGCCCGGCTCTGAGGAAGTCTCGGGCGTTTTGGCAGTAGAGAAGTAGAGTGCTGCGTCAACTGCGTAAAAATCTTCGTAGCTATTAAGGAGCCATTTACTCCCCCTTAAACATGACGCTCCGGTGGGTGAAGTAAATGCAGACTGGAGAAGAATTACAAACGTAGGGGGAGTAAATATCCACCGAGAAGCTGCAGGGGTTGGAACTGTCGCCACCTGTGGTCACAGATTTTTTGCACTCGGCTGCCACTCGGCTCGGCTTTGGCTCTTGGTGACATCATCGACTTGTCAACGTCGACTTAACTAGTGTGCACATATAGTCAACCTTTAAAATTATGAAGTCGTTCAACCTCTACTCAGGACCCAATGGATGGATGTCATCTTTACTGGTTGTGCACCAACACTTTATGACTCAAGCACAAACGTGGACGATGTAAGTTCATGTCACTTAGTGTTTCTTCAACTGCATAAGCCTAACTAGCTTGATAAGTTGCTAGTTGTTAAAATGTCCATGTAACTTTAGCAAAGAAGCTAACACTGTTCAGTTACTGCTGCTGATGCTAACGTTGTGTCCATTAACACGCAGGTGCAAATAATATTATGAGACTTTGAACATAAGATGTGTGAACGCTGACTTATGAACTCTCCTATCCTAGAGCAGGACGTAGAGTGGGCGTGGCCAAACACAGCTCACTTGCATACCCAAAAGTACATGCAGAAACGGCCCGTTCTGAGGGGAACTCGTGAGAGCAACTTTTTAGACTGCAGAAATTTAGGAAGACGAATGCGTTTGGGGCAATACACTTCATATAAAGCAGTATAATATGGGACCTTTAAAGAATTGAAAGAAATGCTAATCAGAACCGTAGAGCGGAAATAAGGGAAAGACCCCCTGTGCATTCAGAGATTGAAATTTCCTCCTGGGGGGACTTCAGGTACAGTAAGCTCCAATCCATGTAAAAGTGTTCATATTCAGGCTACTGAGGCAACTTTGTCACAGTTGCTGGTGTAAAGAACGTCTGGTCTGTCATCATTGGAGGGCTTTTTGTTCCTGCAGGGGAGGGTGTGCAGTGAGAGGATCAATGCTCCCAGCACCACAGCGCTGCCACTAAAGTAGAAAGCCCAGTCGTATGAGTTTGTGAAGTCAAAGAACCAGCCTGAAAAAAAAGAAAAAACGAACAAGACATAGTCCGAAAATTAACAATATTTAAAACAAGATGCAATAGTATGTTGTGACATGTTGCCTTCATCTAGAGCAGGAGTATTATTTAAGTTCAGGGGCCAAATACTGACCAGTTTGAGGTCAAAGGGCCACAGATTTTAGGCATCAAGTATGTAAGGCACATTCAATATCCAAGCAAAGGGCGACAGATTAGTCCCTACAGGATCTTCACCTACATTTCATTTTCTATCTGAGGACATTTTGAGTAAATTACAGGATTTTGAAAAAATATAGAGTTCTTTTGACAATTTAGGAATAAAAATGACTGCCATAATGTGATATAAGTAGTTGGAGTTTCACTTAATATGTGTATCTTGAGTGACTCAGATATCTATAACTGGATAATTTGTTAATTTACACACTATTATTTATTCATTCGGTGTCATTTTTATTTTCTGCTTGGGGCCAAATTAGATGTTGTAAAAGGCCGGATTTGGTCCTCAGTCCATAAAACCAATATTTTTGATGCCCCTGTAGTGCCATTACATACCACTAGGGGTACATGTACCCCCTATTGAGAAACTCTGATCTAGAGCATTACTAGATACTGTAAAAAAAAACTAAAAAAAACAAATTAGGCCATGAAATATTCTGATATAAACAATTCGTCATACCTACGACCGGGGGTCCAAGCATGATCCCAAATCCCCCAAAGAACATGAGGATGCCGTGGGCTTGTGTCAGTCTGTCTATGCCAACAATCTTGGTAGTAATGTAGGAGGTCAGGGACCAGTTTCCAGAGAAAAAACCAAGGACGGCAGAGAGAATTTGCAGTCCAACGTAGGTCTTAGTAATGGGGATGAGGAGGAGTGCGACACCCCCTGCGAACATGGTAAAAGTATAAAGGTAGATGCTGTTGATCCATCTAATGTCCACCAGGATACCCAGCACCAGTTTACCAACCCCTGTGGCGATCGCCCCGATTGATACCAGAGGAATGACGCTAACTTCTTCAATGAGTCCTTCACTCTGAGCCACGTCCTCTATGAAAAGCACAGGAGGAAAAGCACCCAGACTAAAGAGAAAGACTGCGATGCAGAAGGACACCATGACCGGGTCCTGTAGGATCTCATACATTGATTGCACGTATATGGAATAAGCTCGTTGTTTCTTCTTGATAATCTTCATAATAGCCAACCCAGCCAGGAAGCTGCCTTTCTTCTTCTCTGTCTGAATAGAGAGCTCCTTGGCTTCTATAGTGATGAGGAGCTCCTTCACCGTCAACGTTTTCTCTGGAGTGGTCACAGGTGAGCCCGTCGTGATTTTTAGGTCGTCGAACGCAGGCTTTTCAAAAAGCTGCTCTTCTGTGTTGCGTTCGAGTGCAGCTTTCTGTTTGAGGTAGTATCCTGGCATGTTCAGAGGCCTCATGAAGCCAGCACACGCCATGAGGTTTAACGCTACAGCCCCAATGATGAGCAGGCAGCCATCCAAGCCATACAACACAATCAGCTCGTTCTGGGCGGTGGCGTAGAGGAACGCGCCGAAACTTGTGCCTGGGAGAAGACAACAAGAAACCAAAGCTTGTGAAACAAGACAATATATCTAACAATTGGTATGAAGGCTACAATGTGTTTAGCATATTACAATGTAAAGCTGCTGGACACAAAAAATGTTTATCACATGAATCCATCGGCCTCATTAATCAATAAACTAAAGATCATTTGTTCAAAATAATGATGTAAAAGGTGGAAATTGTCGCTTAAAAGTTTGTTTATATCTCCGTTTGTTGACATTTTCACACAATGCATTGTGGGAGGTGGAGTCGTGGATATGGATGCATGACTTCATTTTGTTACCACGGGGAATATCGGGAACAAACTACCGTGGCTCAGGTGGTAGTGGGTCGTCTTCTGATCGAGAGGTTGGGGGTTCGATCCCAGTACCTGACTATGTGTGGAAGTGTCCTTGGGCAAGACACTGAACCCTAAGTTGCTCCCAGTGGTCGACTAGCGCCTTGCATGGCAGTTCTGTCCCACTGGTGTGTGAATGTGAGAGTGATTGGGTGAATAAGCTGATATGTAAAGCGTTTTGAGACTGCTTCAGTGTGGTGATAAAGCGCTATATAAATCAAGTCCATTTAGTCCATTTATTTACTAGAACAAAAACAGTGACAAGAAAATTAATGTCCTTATCTGGCGAAAAACACAAAAAATCACGGTAAGGATGAAGTAAAAACACGTCTATCCATCAGTTACGCGACTACACATCCCACAATGCAATGCGTGAAACTTTTTTCAAAAATAGTAACATCTTTTGCATCTTTTTTCAAGCAAACAATCTTTTATTCATTTATCCTTGAGGTCAAAACTATGGACTTATGTGATAAAAAAAATTTCTTTATATAAAGCTATCATGTGTAAAATGTTCAATGTATACATGTATATAATATAATAATAATAATAATAATAAATTCTATGGTTGAAACAATGTTATTGTTAAGAAATATTTAGTTCAGGTTTCTATATTCAGTATTGTTTTGTTTCAGCGGTAGTGATCAAATACAGAAATTAAAATTAAAAATGACCATATCTCAAAAAGTAAAATACTGTAGATAATTTGTTCAAATCACTACTGGAGAGTTCAGAAATGTCTTGTTTTTATATTTTCCTGTTCATAACACAATCTCAAAACCTTAAACTACATTTTGTGATTTATTCACATGCATTGTATACTCTTTATAGACATATAAAGTACTTGAATATACTCCAATAAATGGCATCGGAATGAGCAAAAACATACATTTATGTTAAGTAGTGCAGACTTGATTTTAACAGAGTTTCAAAAAGTAAACCTAATGCTTCATTACTAACACAAGATACTTCCATTCAAAGGTTGAGGGAGTGTGTTGGTATCTCAAGTAGTCGGTGAGATCTTAAAGGCCCCCGCTGGGATTCACTCTGAGCTGGTCACCAGTTCACGCTCCTGCCTAAAGAACCACTGTCCTTCCTTTGCTGTTCTACAGATGTTTACCTCAGCTTCCTAAGGCTCCCAGCAGGCTCATACATGAAAGAAGTGAGCATGGGCCCAGAGATCACATGGCAGGGAGGAGGCAGCAGTACCTGTGGTGACGATGCCCAGAGCAAGGCCGCGTCGCTTGTCAAAATACTGACAGGTGATTGTCAATGTGGCTGCGTAGACCAAACCGCAACCCAGGCCTAGAGAGGAAATAAACAGGGTGAGAGCAAAGATTAAACATCAAATCTCTGCACCTCCTACAACACAGTTACAATAACAGTTGTTTTACATATAGCGATAATAAAAATACTGCAATAAGCAGAGGTGTAAAGAGTACTGATATATCATACGCAAGTAGAAGTACTGTTACTTCACTGAAATTGTACACAAGTACAAGTAAATCATACATGAAAATACTCAAGTAGAAGAAAAAGTAGCTCAATTAAATAGTACTCAAAGTAAAAGTTACTAGTTACTTTCACCCCCCACGTTTATTTTTGGTAATAAATCTTGCCACGGTTCCCTTGGATACAGTAAACATCTCATGCATAAACTATCTTGCACAATTGGATATTAATTAATCTTCCTCAAAGACATCTGTATAAAATAAAAGGTTTGTCAAAATGTACAGTAGGTTTTTAAATAAAATAGCACCAATGATTTCAATTCAAAATAAGTATAGCTACATTTTTTTACTCTAAAACTGAGAAAATAACCAGCATTCAATGCTGTTTTGGCTCCGCTTTACGTTTAATCTGATTGGTCGGCTATGATGTGATGCATTTGATTGTTGTCTGGTCATTTCTGTATTTGTAGTTTCACAATGTCCGTTGATCATTTTAAGACAAAATACTGGTAATTTACTCAGTAACGGTTGAGTGTAGAAATGTAACGGATTACTTTACTTCTTTTAAAACGTCCTTAAGTACGAGTAAAATTACTGACTTAAAGATAAACTCAAAAAAGTACAAGTACCCATAAAAGCAACTCAAATACAGTAACGTGAGTACTTGTGATCTCTTACTTGCACCTCTGACAACAAGGACAGAGAGAAAGGCTGAAATGCGCTGTTCTTTCAGTGATTCACTACTTAAACAAGTTGTTCCTATTTGGTTAAACCTTATGGCGTAAGATAGCCTTTATTTGTTATTCCTAGGAGTAATGGGCATCAGGTGTCCTGTGAAACATGCAGCATGATGTGCAGTGAACAAGCTGCACGTGCACGTGCAGAGACAGCCAGCGTTCGGAGAAAACCTCTAAAAATAAACTGCTGCTGTCTCTAAATATGCACGACCTTCCCCTCGTTCTTCTCGCCGACACACTCTGCTCCAGAGGCACAGCTGGTGGTTGAGGGGGTTCACCAGGGATAGGCATGTCTGGGCTGTCAGCATATGTGTGCTAACAGGTGGTGTAAGGTTTACACAGGAGCACTAGTGTGGGCACCCAAGCACAAACACAATGGCTCACCAGCACTCCCACACTAATGCTTGACTATATGTCTTTGTCAATACACTTTCAGTGGTAAAGTATTTATTAACTAGTGTTTGGCAAAAAGTCCAAATCTGTCATTGCATAAGAGTTGGTGTACGTATGCCCATGCTTGTCTCTAGTGTTGATTATACAATGCGTAATAAGAGATCTCATATGTTCTGAGGATAAGAAGCTTAGATTGTTCCCATGACTGCTGACACATCAAACACTGAGTCTTAACCTGGCTGATAAAAGGCTGGTCAGGTGAATGTGATGTCTGGGTTTGCAGCGTTATCTTAGAGTCAGCTTGTCTGTGACAGAGTATGGGAACTAAACCGGGATTTGACCTGGAGTTCAAATAAATTATAATAAGCCATTTTCCTTACCGACTACGATCCCATAGGAAAAAATGAGGAACTGCACATTTGGAGCAAAGGCACTCAGCATCAGGCCGCCTGCCACCATGACGCCACTGAAAATGGTCACAGGACGAGCACCGAAATTATCCACGCAGGCACTGCAGATAGGACCTGAGGGTGACAGGAATAACAGGGTATAAGTGGGAATGCTTTATATGATTATTAGTTGAAAGTGCTGACACATCAACAAGTCATTTTGTTTTTGTTTAACTTAACCCTCATATTCTCCTCAAATATTACTACCACATTTTACTCATGGGGTCAATCTGACCCCATGGGATATTTGCCTCCAGAAAATTGAACATAATAATTAACTTATTTTTATCTCCTTTTTGTAACTGTCGCAGTTCTCTTGTCTTAGACACATTCTCCTCCACGTCACTTTCACTGTGAAAGAGCTGTTCCAAAACCTCATTGACAGTCAACCTTTTCTTTGTGGACATTTTGTAGAAAGAGAGAGAGCAATACACAGAGCATAACAGAAAGACAAGTTTTACACATCTAAAAGAGCTTGGGGTCAAATTGACCCCAGAGGTACACCAATGCGTACAATATGTGTTCAGCACATTGAAAAATATCGATCATGATAATTTTATGCTGGATCAATTGTACCCATCAAATTGGGAAAAGTCATGAAATAAAAAGCAAAAAGAAAACAGGATGAAAACAGGGGATGCTCAACCTTGTGTTTTCATTTATTTCAACAACAAGATATTTTGTTTAACTAGGATAAACTAGACATGACAATCTAACAGCACAAAAAGGAGTTTCTATCTGTGCTCTAAATACTGTCATATCCTGAGGCCAGTTGACTGGCATATCATGTGACATTTACTGTCTCCCCCCTCCTCCCAACCAGGAGGTAGACCCTGCTGTTGTGCATCAGGGCTGCTGTGGTACAGCAGGCTGACAGCAGGGACACGTGTCTAAAACTTGGCCAGGCTGGAGGCCAGATCTGCCTCGTCATGACTTTAACCTCACTCCTCTGTGAAAAACATCAAGGGGATATCACACGAGCAGGCCACTTCTTCCTTAAACATAATACCTAGCCAAGGACTTCCCTTCTTTTATTTTTGATCTTGTTTGTTTAACAGTTAGACTATGCTTTTTCCTCATTGACTTGTTGTTTAAGCACTTCTATTAACTCTGAATCAGCAGTTTTTATAATTAGCTAGGTCAGTCCTATCGAGGTCAAAAGCTTTCTTTAACAAGGTTGACTTGGCCAAGTGGGCAACAGTTGAGTTACAGAGGAAACAACACAACAGATACAATTAAACCAAAAGAAAATCTGCTCATTAAAAAAAGCACTTGCACGGACATGGCAGACTGCACAATCAGCAGAAGAAGTAATAAATTAACAAAACATCTCCATAGTCAATATTAGGCAAAAAGGTTTCCACCAATTTATTTTTCACATAAAAACAAAAGCCTTGTTTCTGGTATAAAATCCTAGAAAAAATGAAGGTTTTATTTTCATTTTTATTTTACAACAAACAGTTAGTGCCCCTTAAAAAAATGGTGGTCATTGATTTAAAGTCTGAGATATTTAAAAGCCAACACCGACTCAACTTGACACATATATACTGTAGATACACATGTATGTATATATATATATATATATACACACACACACATATTTAATAGATTTAAATAGTAAATAATAATGGGACCCAACACAGAACCTTGAGGGACACGTTAAAAAAAAATATTATTATTATAAAAAAATCAGAAATGCCTCACAGGAAGAACCTCCATCTGAACAACCTGGCAAGGCAAAGCAAGGCAAATTTATTTGTATTGCGCATTTCATACACAAGGCAACTCAATGTGCTTTACATGATCAAAAAGTGCAACAGCTTAAACATCAATAAGAACATTAAAATCAACAGTAAAAACGTTTAAAATCATCAACAAACACATTACATCGACAACATGACCAAAGATCTCCCTCTCAATCATATGCAGTAGAGAAAAAGTGTCTTTAACTTTGATTTAATAATGTTCACATTGGATGCTGACTTCAGCACCGACTTCCACTTCTTTGCAGCATAACAACTAAAAGCAGCATCACCATGTTTACTGTGAGCTCTGTGTCCATAGATCTGAGAGACCTGCTGTGTTCATACCTGACTAACATCTCACTGATGTATTCTGGACCAAACCCATTCACACATTTATACACTAGCAGCAGAACTTTAAAGTCTGGCTTCTGTGTTTGTTGAGGAAAAACCAATGACTGAGAGGCATTTCATTCCTAATGTGATCAACAATATCAAAAGCCTTTGAAAAGTCCATGACATATGGTACATAACAGTTACCTATAATAGAAAATCATCAAATACAGCATTCAAGCTGATTGTTTTCTCCACATTATGTTTATTTTTATCTGAGACACTTCGAGCATGGATGACTTGACGAATAATCAATGAGACCAACTGCACTCAGGAAGCCACAAGCTCTCCATTTGTGTTTTACATTTCTCTCAACAACACTGTTGGATTTTTATAGTAAGCAAATTCTTAAGCTATACTCGAAATTTTTGCAAAGTAATGGTTTATATGCTCCATCATTGCAGTCTGCTGAGTTATCAGTGGGAAACATAGGAGTGCGTGATAACTGAAAGGGAAATGACAGAAAGATGAGTGTAAAGGTGAACTTTTGCTGCTCTTTTATGACAAATCACATTTAATATTTCTACATGTCAGCATTTAAACCCATTTTAAATGCCATGCCAGCATCAGTTTATCACTGCTAACACATAAGTATAACACTTGTTTATCACTTTCTTTGCGTCGCTCTGAGTAGAAGCAACAACCATGACTTGGACATGCATTTTTGGTCATTTATCATTTGTCCATATGTGTGTTACTCACTTGCTATTAGTCCTACTCCGGCCACGAGGGAACCCACCCAGGCAGTCACACCCTTGCCCTCCTGGAAGGCATGCAGCCACTCTGGGTACAAGACCCCCACCGACTGTGGTGACCCGTAAGCCAGGAGCTGAGCCATGAAGGAGGCCATGACGATAGCCCATCCCCAGCCTCCGTCCAACGCTTTAGAAGATGAAGAAGTCATGATGATGGTGATTGTGTGATGTATGACTACTTTGACAGTGGTGGGGGGTCCTGCAAAAGACAAAAACATATACAGTAAATACAGTATATATATATATAAGTCAAACCCTAGAAATAAAATTTAAAAAAATTGTAACAGAGAAATCATACAAAGAAAGGAAGCCTCTGTGGATGGAAAGTAGAGGCTTCTTGCCTGAGCTCCAGACAGTCAGTCACCTGTGTGAGGTCTAAAATACAAGCTGTGACTGCATGTTGTCCACATAGGGCTGCCCTTTTTGTTTCATTCCCTGTAACCACACCTTTGGAGGAGGGGGGAGTGTATACATATATACGACTACTGTACACTGCTAGTATCCCCCTGTACCTTTAACTTGCTTATTACATGATGTAATTCTGCTCTGATAAACAAGATAGAGAATAGTTTGTTTTTTAGTCCTGACCTGAACTTCTTACACCACATTCATTAACTATTTATAAGACAATGTAACTTTATACATCACTGCAACTGCATTCATTACCTCTCATCATCATCATCATCATCATCATCATCATCATCATCATCACAGGGAAAAAGTTTTCCTTAGACCTCACTTCTGTTTGTTGACAAATCAGGTACAGTATCTGTATGCAGGTAGAATATTTTAGTAGCAATGGAATCTTTACCCCTGGCTCCATCTTTACCAACAATAGCAGTTGTTTTTTTTTCTCTCTCTCTCTCCAGTATAAACAGATGAAAAACCATCACCATGTTTAAACTGCGGCACTTACCTCAGCATCTACACAGGCTGCGCGTTCTGCGGGAACTTTTCCATGTAGGATGGAAACTGGAACGCGCTTTCTTTCAATCACAACAACAACAACAGCAGCAGCAGCAGCAGCATCAACCCAAGCAAATCACACGAACGTGGCTCGGTTCTGTGTTGCCAGCGTGTCACAGAGACAAAATCCCTCCTACAGCATCAACAGTGTTCATTGTGCATCCGTGTGAGCGCTTTGCTTTGTAGCCGGTGACCAAACCGGTTCAAAGCTGTTCCTGCTGGTCAAGAGAAGAGACGAGAAGAGCGCAGCGCTGCCTCTTCCTTTACGCGCACTGATGCGGTTCATCTGCGGCTGCTTTTGTAATGTTTCAACGCTTGTGTGTGGAAAATGAATTCTGAATTGCATTAAAAAGAAGGGATCGGCTCGAGCACATTTACCAACGTGCACGTGCACGCACGCAAACGTGTTTACCTTGTTGCTGTGCGCCCCTGAGAGAGATAGAGAAAGTTGTATTCAGAAGAATGAGGATGTGCGTTTTTCCCTCTTTTTTTATGTTGTTGTTTAGATCATATAGATCTCACCAGGCTGACTGCCAGAGTTCAGGGTTTTTGTGCTGACTGTAGTAGAGGAAGGAAGTGATTTTTTTTTTTTTACCTCCTTCTTCCATAGGAAACATTGTTGCCATCACCATCAGTCCAGTCTGAACCGGTTGATGGATTGTAATAACATCACTCTGCACCACTACAGCGCACCGCCTTTGAGTAAAGATGCCTACATCTATAATTTATCTCCCTAAAAAGCTAAAAACATCTTCAAGAAAAAGGCTATTATATTATTATTTTCCATGCAAACAATATAAGCTAAACAAATAAAACCTGCTTCAAAAAACTATTTTGCAGGTTTATGTAAAGTCCTTTATACTAAACTTTTATAAAGGCTTAACATCAATATTGTAGTGTTTCCATTAGTGATGCACAATATTATCGGCCCATTAATGGCTTTGAAATGAAGTGTCGTACATTTGCCATTCCACCGATAAGTGATAAAATAACAGTTTTGCAGGTTTAGTCATTTTTCTAAACTTTGAGAAAGTTTAGTCTAAAGACTTGACATCAAAATCCAAATATGTGTCCATTACAGATGCAAGATATTATTGGCCCGTAATTAGCTTTAAATTTACGTATCGTACATTAGTCATTCCACCAATATAACTAAGTGACAAAATAACAGCTTTTCAGGTTTACATAAAGTCCCTTTACTTGTGTCCCTTTAGTGTGTCTATTAGTGATGCACAATATTATCGGCCCATAATTAGCTTTAAAATAAAATATCATACATCTCCCATTCCACCGGTATAAGTAACCTAAGTGATATAATAACAGTTTAGCAGGTTCATGTAAAGTCCTTTATCTAAACTTTGAGAAAGTTGAGATAAAGGCTTGACTTCAAAAAAATGATAGTGTGTCTATTAGTGATGCACAATATTATTGGCACAATATTGGCTTTAAAATTAAGTATCATACATTTGCCATTGCACCTATATACTTAAGTGATAAAACAACAGGCTTTGCTTCTTTGATCAACCCATAACAAAGTTAATAATTGCCCAGGGCGATGAGCCATGACTAAGCACCACTGTCTTGTGTGACTTCAGACTGCAGGAGTGCTTGTAAATCAAAAAGTAAAAGGTACTTTAGGTGTCTTATTTATCGCTCAAATACAACATTTAAGTCCCGGTGGTGATAGGCTGCAATTATCGTTAGTAATTAGAGATTGTTGAATAGGATAATGTTTCAAATTACAGAACAGAAGTTGAAGCATTTTACTTATCTTGCACAAGGAATGATTACCGATATTACAGCATTTTCATGTTTATTTTATGTCTGCATTTGGCAGCGTGCCAACATGATAAAGTGACTGCAGAATAATTCTGGTCGTTAACGACACTACAGAAACTAGATGATCTCTGTGATTAGGTTTGGAGGCTAAATACCTGTATTGGTTATTGTCATTAGGCATAACAGATATGAATGAAAAATCAAATATCATGCATCCCTAATGTCCACTAATATTGATAAATGTTCACACTTTCAAGGTTTCAGCACCAGATGAAGCTGAAATTCTTAAGGGACTTTAAAACTGTTTCCCATAGCTGAGACTGCTGCCAGGAGGTCTTTTCCAAAGAAAAACCTTAAGCACTAAATCCCTTTGGTGCAGATGATAAAAGAGCAGGGGAGACGGATTTAATTGTGCCTCACCATAACCCATGTTGATATGTCGGCCCAGACTGGTTTAAACTAGATATCGTGCATGTACGAGACAGCGTATGAGGTTTAGAGGGCAACGAGGGTGTGGATTACATTAGGACTTCTCTACAATTTTAAACCCATTGACTGGTGGTAAAATCAATGTTGATGCTGGATTACTCTGTGATTTGCACTTGTTAATTCAACACATTTGTAGCTTCTGGTTCAGACTTAATCATTTCAGACTTTCAGTGATGATGACAGCCTGTCACAGTCTATTTATTTTCCCATAGTGTGCAAAATATTTATTAACTACATGTAGAAGATCAAAGATGAAGTGTAATGAGGATACAAAGGTTATGTACAAATAATATGCAGACTGGTGCCCTCCAGCAAAAACTGGATTTAAACTGATGATTTAAAGTTTTGGCAGACAAATGACAGTGCTTGCTACTTTAGGTTGAACTTCTGGTCTATCAAAAACGCAAACTATATTATTAATAATCCTTTAATATAAACTATTCTCCGTATTAGGACCCCTCACATTTTGGTATGTGGCATGAAAGCCACACAAATATAAGAATGTCTCCAACTTGGTAAATGTGATTAAAGATCAAGGAAAATAATTAACAAAACGAAAGGTTTTGTAGAGATTTGGCTAAATCTTTAACAATGTTCTGCATTTCACCAACAATGTTTAGGTCGGGTTCATTTCTTGCCCATTACTAGCACATATTCCCTGCTGCTTCTCATCAAGAAGTGACCTGATATCCTAAAATCATCTTTTTTCCCTCCTCGTCGATGCTTTTCTAACACCTGAGAAGCTGCACCCTGCTGCTCCTTTTCGTAAGAGGCTTGGGGAGGTGTAAGCGCACAGAGCCACCCTACTGTCAGGATAAATCTCTCAGTCAAGACGATGAAGCTGCAGAGGTGAAAGGCCACTCCAGCACCCATCAGGACTACCCTCAGTCTCAGGTCTAGATTCCTGCTTGGATTAGTTCAGGTTGCTGGCTTCAGTAACAAACGGGAACACTGCTTCATGGTAGAATAACAGTGTACACTTTAGTTGCATCAGAGCTCTCAGGGTAGACTTATGGGACAAGTTATAACTGTATTATAGAAGGTTTGAACCGGCTGAAACCTTGTCAAAAAAAAAAAAAACAATTGTTGCATTGCACACACCTAGGTCGTAAAAGGTGAATACATGGATTTACTATGAAGTCCAGCAGTTTCGAACCTTTTTCTTGTCGTGATCCCATTTTTATATTACAAATTTCTGGTGACCCCTAGAGACTTTTCTCTAAAATTAGTTTTTTGACCAACATTTGTTGTGTTGTAAATACAGAGTAGCCAGTATTGGTGCACAATATGTGCCAGCTTTTTTACATTGCATTTTATTTTAACTATATGCGAAATTGAAAGTATAGAAATTAGTGCTGCTCAATTAATCAATTTTTAATCGTAATCACAATGTTGGTTGTCACGATTAAATTAACCAGATCGTCAGCAATATTTACATTAAAATGACAGGCTCGCGTCTGCACTTTTCAATAGTTTATTTATACAGTTAGCCTTTGGTACATTTTAAATTCTTAGGCTATTTCTTTTTGAAATTATAATTCCATTTTAAAGCTCAAATTTGCACTATGAACTGTACACGTAGTTTAAAACTAATGCAATAAAAACAGATATTTCCCTAATATGATAAATAATTGTGATTACAATATCAATAAAAATAATCATGATTAGCATTTTGGCCATAATCGTGCAGCCCTAATAGAAATGCATCTGTTTGAGATTGCTTGTGGTGTTTTCATTTGAAAAATAATAATTTAAGCACTATATGAGCCTTCTTTCTTTACCTGCACTATTTTGGTGATGTTTGTTAATTGTGCAAAACGGATCAAATTTATTTTAATTTTAGTAATTTTTAAATTTTATTATTAGATAGTTCAGGCAACCCCATTTTATTTCCAGGCGACCCCAGGGTTGAAAAACCCTGATGTACTCAGACTCAACACAAACTCATCTCAACAGCTTTAATCATACATAGAAATTTAGTTAAACAGTACCATTCATGGAGAATGTTTTAGCAGTATTATATATGTATTCAGTGTAATGAGCGTTGGGTTTTTTCCTTTTTTTGATGAGCAGCCGTAGGGATGATAAAGCTTTGAAAAGAAGTAAACCAGAGAGATAAAGCAGAGAAGAGACTGAATACATGACCAAATGAAAGACTATATTTTTTTAACAGCCTCTAAAGGTGACATTTATCTGTAGTTTATGTACCACTGTCCAGCTTCCAATAGTTTTTCTTTTAACAGAAGAGCAGCAGAGTCTCAAATGCTTTTATAACCAAAAAGAGCCTTTTCAAGTTAGATTTGATCATAGCGATCTAATTGAGGGAGGGGGGGGGGGTTCCAGGCACTCCTCAATAATGCTTCTTTAATGTGTGAGGAGGGGGTGAAGTATTGAAACTTGCAAACACAATGTGAGCCGGAGTGGAGGACATTACTGCAATTGAGTGTCATTATAGGCATAAAAAGAGTTGCTTACATCCATCTCTTCGTCCGTCCATCCACTTCTTGATCCGTCCAGTGATCCAAACATCCAACCTATCATAAAATACCTCCATGTAACACATTTTATGTCCTGTTTGTGCCGTCTTAGAAGCACTACATCAGTGCCAACCGGAGAAGTCCCAAGCAAAGAAAAACAAAATATAACATGTACAAGACAAAAGGTGGAACCATATTTAACCTACAAATCCCAAACGGAAATCTTTCTCTGTCCATCCATTCTTTTAGGTGTAATTGAATAGCGCCAGGTTACAGTAGCACGTGGCAAGCTTCACCCGGGGGTCACCTACCGACCTTCTTCTTTCCCCCCGGAATCAACTGAAGCTATAGATCTTTTCATAATGTTGGTTAAACTTTGACTTCCAGAGCTGGTAAGGGTGGAAGCTGCTGCAATAGCATTGTGGTATTCAGTGGGCGCACGTTAGCAAAGAGAGACGGTGTGGCACTAAGGCTGGGAGGGAGGCTGCTGTGGTGGTGCTGCTGGTACCAATGCTGCGTGATGTGACATGGCTGCCGGGGACGACATGGACTGGACCATAGGCTGAGCTGGTGGGGGTAATGGAGGCTGAGCCTGTTGGGCCCCTGAGTGTGTGTTGGGGGAGGGTGGAGGCGTGGGACGCTTGAATTTGTCAGGGCTGGCGCTTCTCCTTGGGGAGGGCCTCTGAAAGTAAAAGAGAAACTCATGAACAAAGACTTCATCCTTCATACAGACAAGTACAGCAGGGTTCTCAGCAGGAAGTTTTTACAGCGTAGGGGGATCACGAGGTGCGCAAGCGAGTTTCTGGGCACATTACACCACAGGGAATCAAAATTACACCGTCGGGGGCCCCTACGCTCAACAGCGCTGGCGAGAACCCCAGGTATCATCAAATGCATTTATCAGAAAGGGATGAACCATGCACGTGGACCAGTGCACTGTTGACTTACAATTTTTGTCAGAGTTTTTGTGACTATGACTAATTAAAAAATATATAAGTGAACAAAAACGCCATCCATGTTTTCTTTAATTAATAAAAACAAAACTACAATGTTCACACAAGAAGGTATCCAATCAGAATTAAGGGTTTTGTTGAGTGGAAAGTTGTTAAGTGATTTAACAGGAAGTAAGCATCTCGTGTTTGCTGACGTTCAAGTGGTCTTACGCATTGATGGTCTGTGTGTATTAAATTATAAACATTAATACCATCCCATATTGGGTTGATAAATGGTAATTGAATCTTTGAAAAAATGCATTGACGAGAACAAGTTGCATTTTAGTCAAAAGACTATGACTGAATGTTGAAAAACTGTTTATAGAGGTACATTAAAAACACAGACTGAACAAATTAACTGTAGAAATACCATTCAAACAGCACCAATACAAGGTAGCTATTCTAAATGACATTGTTGTTTGTCATAGCCTAATCTGCCACTCACTCTACTGTACCAACTGTGGCTTTGGAGACAGAGAGAGAAAGGAAAAAAGAAAAGAAAAGAAAAGCCATTTCACAGAAAAACTAATCTTTCTGGCTGATCAGTTATTTTTCCATTGAACTCCTGGGTGGGCTAAATGACTGCAGTCATAATCCAACCAAACACATGTAGGCTGGAAATTTATAATAGCAGCAAGTATAGAGTAGTGCTCTATGGTTTAAAACCAGGTCTAGCCCCAATTTAATTGGCTTCTGTTACCATAAACCTAGACTTTGAAACACTACAGCCTTGATAAATCATTCTAAATGTTTATGGCATATTGCGTTGCAATACATAGATCGATG
Source organism: Gouania willdenowi (assembly GCF_900634775.1). Taxonomy (NCBI): domain Eukaryota; kingdom Metazoa; phylum Chordata; class Actinopteri; order Blenniiformes; family Gobiesocidae; genus Gouania; species Gouania willdenowi. The sequence goes on from NC_041058.1 coordinate 10,048,573, forward strand.
ATTAGTGAAAGGTTACAGTAAGGCTGAAGTCACATTGACCTAAACAAAGCAAAACTTGGCTGAGTTCCTGTGAGAATGGCAAAGAAACCTTCTTTAGCAAAGCCACATCTGGAAAAAGAGTCTCTCTACTGTGTGTGGGACGCTGAATAAACAAAACAAAAAACTACTGTTGCACTGTTGTCCCTGAAACTATCTGGAATATTATTGCTTTGAAGGTCCCTGTAGCTCAGTGGAGTGAGATGGAGTGCATGGGTGTTACTTACTGCTACTGCGTGGGAAGAGCTTCCGTGGACGTGCAGGGCGGGGGTGTTGTAGTGGGAGATAGCTGCTCTGGACAGCGTAGCAGGGGGAGTGAAGCCGACGTTGTGGGTGCCATATGAGAGACCTTTCAAATATTGGGAGACAACAAGGGAAGGGGTCATCCAACTCAATTTGGTTGCTGACTTAGACATTATTTCTTAAAGGTGCAGTCGGTAACTTTTATAACAGTGACTTTTTGTCATATTTGCTTAAGCTGTCACTATGTAAGGAGAGCATTACACAAAACTAGTAGTTTGTGGGAAAAAACAGGCTCATTGTGTCCCGCCTGTTGCTCCTGCTGCAGATTACCAGAATCCACCACGACCGACCAAAAAGAACCAATCGGATCCATCAACATGGGTTATGGAGCCACTGCGTTTGATGGACCGCCTGACAGCTGTTGATCACAGCCCCCGCCCCCTTCCACTCGGTCAAGCATCTCCCGAGAGCCGATACCTCGAACCATGCTTGTTTGAGCCGCAAAATAAAAAAAGAGGGGAAAACCTCAGGGCTCAGATGAGCACTTTTATTTACATCAGTTGATTGGAAGTGTGTGTGAGATCGTAGTAGTGTGACCTGCCACGCCCGAAACACAGCAATGTTCATAGTGTGCCTGGAGATCAGTCTTTTAACAGTCAATGATCCAGAGGAGTAGAAGGACGTGGCTTTTCTGCTTGAGAGGTAATAACTACTGCTTGATTTACATTATGTTTCATTTGTAATCGTTACACTAGTACTCCGTAGTACATGTGTTGTTTTCATGATTGTGCTGCCCTCGCAGCAGCAGCCTCCGTGTTTTAGGTTGATCCAACGGCTTGTTTGGGCTGCTGCTGCGAGTGTGCACATTGAGTGGGAGACAGAGAGAGAGCGCGAGAAGCCTGGGGGGAAAGATCGCTGCAGTAATATTCTTTTAACAGTGCATGTTATATTACTACTGTGATGTTGCAGTCGGGCTAACGTTAGCTTGTTAGCTCTCTGGGGGAGGGACTTTGGAGGCAGGGCAGGAGAGGGAGGGGGAGGGATCTGAAAGTTGTACTTTGAAGTCCTCTCTCCTCCAACTTGCAGACTGCACCTTTAATGCTCATTTTATTTAAACTTCCTAAACTACAGCACAGAACAAAGAGGATGATATCTTTGAAATATCTCTTCGTTCTTTGCAACAACTATGCACAAAACCATTAAAAAAAATTAGTATAACCAAAGGATCTGAATCAACAAATAAAACTGCTAGGTATTCTTCTGCTAAACCTACCAGGTGATATGGGTCGGCTGGAGCTTGGGGAGGGCGTGTAGGGAATGGGGCTGGACACAGTCCTTGCTCTCAAACCCTGTGCAGACATCTCGTTGAAGTACCTGGAATGACCAGATGAAAATTTTGAAAGTGGGAGAAAAAAAGGCAACTTGTAAAGCAAATGTACATTTTCCTGGAGTTACGAGATCAAAGGGGAAACTTTACTAGTAAATGTTAGAAATCAGGAAAACCTTTTAGCTATTTTATGTGGAATAATTAAGTTACAAAATAAGCAGACATTTCCACACTCCCTTCCGTATTACTCCCACATTATTCATTTATTTTACTTGTCTCTCTTCCTCATACTGTTCACATGGTCACATGGGACGATATGTGTGAAAGCACCCTTAGTGTCACTGTTGTATTAGGATTTTTCAGTGATCAGTTGCTACCATCTTGGGAGACTTTAAATTTGTTCTGAACTTTTTGAGACATGCTGCTAAACAGACAACGCTGGTTAAAACATTATTACCTCCTTGTCTACTCCTAACATAAATAATTGAAGTTATTTCTCTTCCAAGTTAATCAACTGTGGTAGGTGAGCATTTCTTTATTTTCTCAGACTAATCAAAGACTCGTCCAACAGAATGATCTACTTCTATTTCATTGTGAGTTATCTAACACCATTTTATGGTGTCATATCTAACCTGAAAGAGGACTACATGCTGTAGTTGTACCTGCATTTACACACACACACACACACACACACACACACACACACACACACACACACACACACACACACACACACACACACACACACACACACACACACACACACACACACACACACACACACACACACACACACACACACACACACACACACACACACACACACACACACACACACACACACACACACACACACACACAAATCATTAATAGCACTCCAACACTTATAAGCAAGCACAGCAAATAACAACACCGACATAACAGGTAATTAAGTGTAGAGTGAAGATTTATAATAGTGCCCCTTGGAAGGTTATGTAAAAACCAGAGTAACTAATCATCCACTTTGTTTTTTTTTCTAAAAGTGTTGTTTCTGTAATAATCACTCTTGTTTAAATAAAATAAAATAAAAAATCTTGCATCCATGCAAAGTAGGGAAAATAGCCAGATGTTTTACTGCCTTTCTCTTTTACTTATTTGGGAACATCAGCAGTGTAACTTGACACCTCTCCTACATCAGGTATGGTAAGTTTTAGACTTAGTTGAAGTTTTGACCAGTTGAGTGCAAATACTGAATTTAATAATCATCTCTCCATGCTGCGTCATGTGTCCTCTACCTCTCATCGTCCATCTCTAGACTAGATTCACTCTCCGACAGCTGTCTGCAAAGGGCCTCCCTGCGCTCCATTTCTCTCTGAAGTTTTCTCTGCAGCCGGATGTTCTCTTCCCTCATGTGTCGCTCCTCTTCTATGTACTGGGCACGTTTCTCTGTGTCTAGAAGGAGCAAAAAATAATCAGGTTACATCAATATTAGATCATAGCCACAATACACTGCTGGACAGAAAACCTCTGAATTAATTTTGAGACCCATGTGGTATGGAATAAAAAAACAACAACCATGAACAGCTATTGTAGAATTTTTGAAAAACAAGACGTAGATACAAACATTTGTAAATCGTGATAAAACCTCAAATTGTATAACTAATGGAGATATGACGTCCTCTTCTGTGAGCAAGGAGAAACAGCAGCTGAAACACCAACTGGATGAAACCAGATACCATTGATGACTTAATAGATTGAACAGACAACTCCCTCTAGTGGCAAAATAAAGTAATTATTTAATTATTTTCCATGCATTATTAGGGACGATGTCTACGAATAAAAACAATTAATTGTGCTGCTAAGGTGGCAGCAAAGGTTGCAGTTTGTTATGAACACAACTAAAAGCATTTATTTGTACCACAGCAGTCCGTAGCTGTTTCAAAGTGAGACAAGCTAGTGAGAAAAAGCTATTTAGTAAATTGCCTCTGTTAATCTAATATTTACAACTATAGATGGAAGTGGGGATAAAATCTGCAAGAATTAATACATGAAATTATAAAATGTGACGCAATGTAATTATAAAAAGTTGAAATCTCACATTTAACAAATTAAGTTATAAAGATATGCCACATTGTCATAACCTAAAGCAGCTGTTCAAGACAGATGTTACCATAAAACCAAAACTGAAAAGTAGTTTCAAATCAAATAAAAAGATAAATTCAGATTTGATGTGTTTTAGATTTCTTACACACCTTTTCCTGTTAATGTTTGTAATGACTTTGTACCTTTTTTGCCTTCCATGTTAGTTTTAATAATTGTTCTTCCAGGGATTAGAAACCTTATATCAACATGACACTCCTTTGTAAATAGAGTGTAAGTTTGTAGTTCTAAGATGTATCAGAGTTTTACACTTTAGACTACAGGAAAACTACAAGAATAACTCCCCATGTTATGAAGAGTTTGTTTAATTTTGAAAATATCAAGTAGAAAATAGAAAGTAGATAATGGTGATTTCGTGGTGAAGTTTTGCATCTTTTTCAGTCAGAGGTATACAAGATTAAGGTGTGCTTGCCCAAATGTGTCACATTCATGTTGGTGGGAATCTCGTACATTACCATAGGTTTATGAAACCCACTGGACTATGGGAGAAGATGTGGAAAAAGTACAGACACTGTACGCTGCCTCATACATTCTAATCAGCACAACCCGGAACTCAACTAACTGCTCAAAGCACAACAAACACTCACCGATGTCTCTGAAGGCACACAATTAAAGAGTGTGTGGGCGAGTGAAGAAGAGTGAGAGAGAGAGTGAAGCAACAAGTCCGGGGCAGCCAGAGTTTGCCATGATTGGATTTCCTTCACGTGTTATCAGCATGATCGTGTTCCGGAGAAGGTTGTTGCTGTGCAGATATCCACTATTTCACTTGTCTGAACGCAACTTTAGCAAATAAAACTCATGTTCTTTTAAAGTGTAAGTAGACCCCCAGGTTTTTGCTGATCTGCAACTAGGGGGGAATTAAAATGCCTTTATTATGGGGGTTGCTCCAAGAGTAGTGAAGATACACCAAGTCTAAGCAGCCCCGCCCCACAGCGCTGCACAGTTCCGCATGGAGCAGTCAATCAATGCTCAATGAGGGCTGTGAGAGGAGGAAACTACTAGTCCCTCCACCCATCTTTTATAGGTGGAGCGGGGCCAAGAGTGACGGTTAGTGATGTCAGCAATCTAATCTTAGCCAATAGTAAAATTCAATCGCAATAACCTGCGTTCAACCCATAGAGGGCAGTCACTCTGATATTTTACAACTAAAAACACAAAACTGAAATACTTTGACTAAAATGTGAGGAGTGGGACTAGGATCAATAAATAACCTTATGTCATAATCATATACGTATTCAGCAGAAAAAAGTGGTTTGAGGGTGTGCTTACATTTAAACTTAGGTCAATACTGAAAAGTAGTCAGCACCAGGTGGAAAGTAAACAGGACTGCTGCCTGGTCTTAAGAATGCCCCTGCTTGGTTTAAAAACAGCCACTAAGTTCACTTCCTTACATTTTTGATCATTGACTAACAAGCATGTCTTGGGCTATAAAGTGTCTGCAACATATGATGTTCTTACTATTTTTTTATTTTAAATTTTTAAGTTTGGTAAGTGAATGAATCCTCACGGTTTTTGCTGTCTAAGCCTTTTAGAAACTGCATTTCTTATCAACACTTAATGGCTCAGTCAGGACCCACTAAATCACATAACCCCCTCTGATTAGGTGACAAGTGAAGTGACTCACGCTGCAACTCAGTGGTGCGCAGACTTTTCTTCAGCCGCTCCACCTCATTCTTCAGGAAGCGGATATGCCGCATCATGTTCTCTGGTGAATCTATCTCCATGGAAACATCTCTTGGGGAGGGTGGGGCTGATACGGGCTGGTCCAATTTCTCCTGAAGGATTCTGATATAAAAAAAAAATTGCATTTTTGCCAGAGCTGTCATTTAAACACATGACTATTGAGTATTCACATATGAAATGAACAAAATGTATTAATACGGGTAACTTATGTAAATAACACTTCCTAATTTTAAAAAAAAAAATTGGAGGTCTTGTTTTAAAAGACAAATGTTAAAAAAATAAATAAAGATAAACTTGAGACAAAATAATTGAATATAAATTTACCAAAATAAATATACTTGAGGAATTGGGCCTACTATGAGATAACACAAAAATCAGAACCAGGTTGCTAAGAGACTTAATCATACAATCAGCATTTGTTGTTTGGGTTTGTCTGCATCGCCAAGCTCCCTTCAAACATATCCTGAAGCAATATTTGTTTGCCCTTTCAATTTGTCACAAATACTTTGGTGAAAAATGTTGAAAAGCAATTTCAAATAATATTGAAGAAACCTCATTCTGTGTTCCAAAGTGAAGTGGTTCACACTGACTGGATTATATTGTTCCATACCTTTTCTCTGCTTCCAGTTTGTCCATACGCTTCCACAGTCTGTTGACGAGAGCTTCTTGTTCCTGCTCTAACGTGTTTTCAAGGTCAATCTTTTCCCTCCTCAGCTTTGAAATGAAAGGAACAAAAAAGAAAAAGAACAAAGATTCAAAGCTATTGCCATTCGAAGGAATTCACAGAAAACCCAAAGTCTGTGCTTAGATAAGCTTTTTTTTTTCTACAGAGAGGCTTTGTGCTGCAGCGAAAAAGAACTGCTGACGATTTTAGTATAAAAAGCTAATTTACATTAAGGTGAGACTGTGTTGAATTCTTATTGTCAACTTGTATAAGCCTGTGTGAAAGTGATGCACCATTGAGTATGAATCGTTCTATCAAATTTGTAATTTTGGATGAGCGGGTAGGACAATTTTCATCTGCAACATGCAATCATCTTCACTATGTTTAAAACAGAACATGAAACGTTTTTAGCATTCCCCATCACAGCACACTACACAATTTTTGCAATGTGCACTGGGTACAGAGCTCTAGCTCTAAAGTCAGCCTACCTGCTCGAGGGTCAGTTGTTTTGAGATGGTTTCATTTTCCATCTTCTTGATCTTTTTCATGAGCTTGTTAACCTGGAACTCTTGTTCCTGCTCCAAATGCTGCTCCAGCTCAGCTTTCTCATGCTGGAGCTAGAAAAGGAAAAAAAAAAAAAAAAAAAGAGCAAAAGAGTAAGAAACGGTCCGAGTGGACAAACACGAGAAAATGCTGGCTCATCAATGTCTGGTTGGAGATTAGGACAGTATTAAGAAAAACAGGAAACCAAATCAAAAGTCTATCAGGTTCAGAATAACTGTTTCAGTAGGACAGATAGCATAAAATAATTATTTGGCAAAGAAAGTAATGACTTTTGGCAGCTCATCAGGAAAGAAGGGTGTGGTTTAGCAGCAAAATAAAAAATGCAACAGCACCATGATGGATAATAAATGTATTCACTGAGGGAAAAGAGATGAATGTTCATTCAGACTACTTTTCAAGAGGTAAAACAGTACAGTAATAGTCAATGTTCAGCCTTTCAGAGTACCAGTATTCAACAAAAATGACAATGTAGGGCTCTGCTCACCGAAAGACAAGTAAGAATTTTGCTACACCCAGCATGGCTTTTTTTTTTTGTCATTAACATTCTGGCAAACATTACATGCACTTTCCTCTTTGCCAGCAAAGCTAGTTACTGCAGAGAGCCTCCATCCCCCTGAGCTCTTGGCTAAGTGACATTTAAATAGTGTGTGTGGAAAATACAAACATTACCTTTTAGCCTGTGGGAATATTAGAGAAGCATTTTAAACTGCATGATTCACCATGTCCAAAAAGGATAATATTGGTCGGTAGTTGTGCAATATTATTATTATTAGTAGGGATTTTTCAAGTGTTCTCACACTCGTCCACAAATTGTCACTCATAACAAACGGGCCTATGACATTTTGATTTAAAAATAAAATCTCAAAATGGGAGAAAAAAAATAGAAATGACTTTTGGAATGAGGGTGACAAAATAAGACAATAGATATTCAGACTGCTCTGAATCTATAAGAACTGGACTGTAATGCAAATATTGCTAGACAACATACTCACAAATTATCATTATTGACAATTTTTTAGACTAAATTAACCACTAATGTAATGATAATATATGCACGTACATACACACTATTAAATGCAATAAACGTTTAATTCTCACAAGTTTTTATTACTATTGTAATTGGAATGTCAATAACTTTTAAACATCCTAAATAAATAAAATTAACAAAAATAAAATGGACTCAGTCATTCTCAGAACAAATTGCTCTTGAATAAAAATTCAAAACAATAAAATAGACCCCGTCACTGTTAAGAAAGAAACACTCCAATATCAAATAAAAAAATTAGCTCATTAAGCCTCAACAAACAAAACTTAACTTTAATAAACATTAAACATTTAGGCACAGAGGTTATGTACATTCCTTAACAAGTAACTCTGCCAAACCCTAACTCTGCTTGTGGCTTTGTAAACATGGAGACATTGTTGAATCAGGACTAAAACGTGAAGCTTTTATCATCTCTGCATAAATAATTCAGGCTAGTTTTAGTGTCCATAATGATTGTCCTTTTAGTACTCCTACCATGTCCCTGTATTAGACCTTTAACAGCCAGCAACTTCAAGAGGAAGCTACAAGGATGATACAGTGAGGAAAACAAACACAGCGATAGAGGCAGAACGGTTTTTATTTTTATCATTCAATTAATTGATTTATTGATTAATGTTGCAAGAAACATTTTTCAAATTTAATGTTAATGGAAAAGGTAAGATGAAAACCAACATCATCAGTATAACCTTAAGAAAAGACGGCTACGGCATTATCAAGTGTTGCTTTTGGAATCTTGGATATCAACAAACCATTAGTCAGCCTACAGCAGCTCTCCATTCTGAAAGTGAACAGAATAACCAGCAGCCAAGAAGAAGAGAGTCATTTAGCAGCCATTGAGAGTAGCTAGCAGCTGCAGTGAAATCATCTTGAGTCGTTCCAGGCTTAGGACAACTATCAGAGCAAATGATGATACTTTAGCTGCCACACAGCTAGCGTTTCATCCTGAGTATATTGATATAAGCCAAGCTTGATATAAACATGGTGGACAGTTAAACATAAATGCCTTATGGTCAATCAAACTCATTTTAGGTACTGAGTTAATCAAGCCATGAGATGACCTGTTTCTGGGGCTGTACCCAGTCCTCGAGGTCCTTACAAAAAATGATTGAAGAATTTTGCTATCTCAAACCCCCACCCTTTTTTTTTTAAAACACCAAGCCTGAATTTGTCATATGAAGTTGAGACCAACATCGAGAGAAATAATTTTGCTACATTTATACTTTGCATAATATTTATGTAATAAATAAATGTGCTTTTTCCTTAAAAATGAACACATTTGGTTGGTAATATTAGGTGATGAGTCTTGTTTTCTGTTGTTTTATTTAAAATTGAGCTTTAATTAAGCAAAAGTATATTTCATTTAATAGCTCTACATGTATCCCATTAATATAAAGCATCCAGAATACAGCCTCGCACACACTACTCACTTGCATAAGTTTCCTCGACAATTCATTGGTGAGAAATTCCTCCTCCTTCTCATAGTTGACTGCCAAGGTCTCCTTCTCCTTTTGGAGGGCCTGGATCTTCTTGAATAAAGTGTTGCTAATAAATTCCTCTTCTTGCTCAGCTCGTGCTTGCTGCAAAGGCGAAAACATCAGTAAAACACGGCTCAAGGTTTGGCAGTTGGAACTGTTTTCCATCATTGTTCTGATTAAAGTGAGTGCAGCCACATACACACACAAAGCAAAGTCTGCTGCAGTGAAGTCTGTCAGCCAAAAGGGAAAGCTTCAGTTTCTGAAGACTTTAGACACTGCGGTAATAAGTGACTCGCAAGGAAAAGTGAAGAGACATATCTTCGACTGCAAAACAAACACTTTCTTTTCTTACATAATCACAGCAGACAGTGGCCCAGTGCTCTCTTAACCCAGTTTTATACCCAGATTTTTTGAAAAACTGTTAAAAGGATGAAAGATTGATCAAGAATGCAATAAAAAGTTTGCCTCAACACACAAACAAACAAACAAACAACTTAATTATTATGAATATTATGAAACCTACAGTTCACTTTTAAAAGTTAAAACCTCTTACACAAAACTACTAAAATTATTTCTTAAAAGTCAGTATATCCAAGGGATACAATAACTGGGTCTCAAAAAGCTTTCTCAAATATTAGTGGAACTGAGAGGAACATATGATAATTTAGGTCAAACAATGCATTATTATACATGGAGCATGTTGATAAATATTGGACATAACTGTCTAAATTCTTTGCAAGCATGGGTTGCATTCTGGAAGCCTCAGGCTTTAAATCATCTTATCCTCTGGCATATGAGAAACCATCTCATCTGCTCCTTTTCTAAACTGTGAAACATCAGAAATACATTTATAACAGCTTATAACAGATGGATATGAAAAAAAAAATTGATTTCACGATATATCGCAATTTTTGGGTGCCGATCTTAAATGGATTTTTTTTATTTAAAAATATATTTTTTTATCAACATTTTTGTGTATTTGTGCAATATTTCAGTGGTTACAATGGTTACTTGATGCACTTGATTTTATGATGGCAGTGTGTAATGCCTGCAATATTTATGTATGCACGGGAATTTTATTTTCATATAAACTGTTCAGATCAGTGTTTAAACTGACAAAAGGAGAATTTTTTTTCTTATTTTTGTGCATTGCCAGTAACTCAAATTGGAGGCTCCAAAGGAGGGCCGTGAGTTTGACACATGTAGTTTACACAGTTGAGACACAGACAGTGTATATCTGGCTCTGATTGGGAAGACATTATACAGGAGTATGAAAATGCCTGAAACCCTTTGAACAAACTAGCGATGACTTGTTTTTTCCATTCATGTGTTGGATAAAGTGATCATTTTAGCTGACAGAATGGACAGGGGTGTAGCGAGGTCAGACTTACAGCTTCCTTATTCAGAGTACATGCCATGTTTGGCCTTGAATACTCCTCCTCACATATCCAGCAGATCACTTACACGTTTTTGTGAAGCTGGGACAGATTAACCGAGAATTGTTAGGATTTCTAACCTGATCTGAAATAAAGGCAGGGCTACTGTAAAAAGCATAGACATCTTTTAGGGGCTGATGCACATTAGGCAACAAGTGAGCAGCAATCTGTCCTACTCATAATAGCGGATGGAAACGGATATGTAATGAATTTGACAGGGACGAACAGAGTGCTCTCATGAGGCATTTCAGGTCAGTATCTATGACTGGTAGTCATGTCCACTGATAGAATAGAAAAGCAGTGGGTCAGGAGTGGCCAGTGCGCGTTAAAACACGTGGACAGTGAAAAGTGACCTAACCCAACATGAGACCAATAAAGCTCAGGTTACTGTATATCACTAGATATTATGAAGAATGCAGGTTAAAGCATAACTGAGCAAAAAAGGAGGATCAAATTCGTAAGAAAGCGGTAAATATTTATGCGTTTCCAGTAATTTTTGGTGAAACGGTCACTGGTAATGAAATGTGAAAGAGCTGACTTTAAGGCTAAACGCTATTATTGTGACTCGTTTCGCGATGTGTTGTCCACCTTAATTCTAGACATGAAGCTAATGTTAGCAAAGCAAGGAAAACAAAGCAGGCTAGCAGCTCTAACCTAACTGACCAGGCTAACATAGCAACATAGCTGCTTTTAGCTAACCAACAGCTACTGCTAACGCGACAATAAAAGTTCACATTAAACATTAGCACGTTACTAAAGCAAGCCTCACTCACTAGCACGCCTATGCAGTGGGAGGCGTGGGGCTAGTAGCACAGAAGCTAGTTAGCCTAGCTAGCTGCCTGCTGTTACTCACAATGGTGACGCTGGCTTTGCGCAGGTCCCGGTTCTCCTCCTGCAAAGCTTTGCACTTGAGTTTGAACGTTTCCAGCTCGATTTTCAGCACTTTGTTCTCCTGCTGCAGCGAGGCGAGTCGGTTGGTGAGCTCCTCCAGGCGGAACTGGGAGATGACTATGCTGGGTTTGCTCTGGTTCGAAGCCGAGGTCGACATTGGCGTGGCCGAGCTGCTGCCCGCTCCGTCGGTGTCGCTCTCGCTCGCACTGTCCGCCATGGTGCTGCACAGCCACAGTGGTGGAGTGGAGTGGAGTGGGGCGGACGACGTGCAGCCGCAGCGTTCGAGCAATGCACACACGGAGGGGTCCGTGCGTCGTGTGACCTTGCACCAACGTGCCGTGCAGCGCCACGACCAGGGTGTCGCCAGTACTGCACCGCGAATGTAACGTTCCATCCACTGTCAGTGTCACTAAAGTGCATTTTCTTATAATTTAATTAGAAAATCATCCAACTCAAAACTGTCCAAATGATTTATAAAGCATGTAAAGGTTCACTTCCAATAGGGTTGCAGAAAAGATTTTTAGAGAGTGGGGTAATATAATTTAAGAGGAAAACTACATTTCAAGATACAAAATGCTAGAACAACACTGAAAAGGATATAACAATAGCAGGGATTCAATTATGGAACTGCCTAAATGATTAAATAAAACATAGTACCATCATAAACCAGTCTAAAAAGCTTTTTAGGGATAAAGTATATCATTACTAAGTATAAGAAAGAAGAGCAACAATTTTACCTATAATGGCATAAAATATATTAACACTTAATAAACTTAATAAAAGGTTTTTTTATTAATGTATATATTCCTACACTAAATTTAATTGATGAAATTTGTGTCGTAGATATGAAATAATATAATAGTACATCATGTCATGTACCTTCATTTGTATGTATATGTGTTTACGTATGTATATATGTTTGATGTGCATGTATAAACTGTATATATAAACTTGTGCAGAATATACATTGTAAAAATAGTAATATTTGTTAAAAACAATGTTGTGTGTGATATTAGCTAGAAAACCTTGTTTTGTTTTGTTGTGAATGAGGTAGGCATGTTTATGTACTGTATATATAAGCTTTGCTTCAACCTAGACAATTGAGTGTTGTTTGTTCTGTTTTGTTTTTCTGGAGACTGCTGAAATAAATTCAAATTCAAATGTTAATTTGTTTTTTGTTGTTTTTTTTTCACTGAAACGGTTATAGTAGCTTTAGTTTAAGTTGTCAGGTTTTGATTTAAATGAGGAACTTCCACACACTGACACAAATAATAAGGAAATGAATAGAGGTGGGCGATATACAAAGTTCACGATACAACATACAATACTGGGCTCATAATAACGATACAATATAACATTTTGGAAAGGGGACAAAAAAAAAAATGCTACTTTGAAAAATAACAATGCTTTTATTTAAGTTTATCTCTGGCCATAACAAAACATTTAGGTTTAACCTTTTCATCACAAATGAATGTAAAATATAAAACAAACACAAAAAAGAACAAGACAATTATTTGCTATATAAAGTGAATAGAGCAAAAAAAAATAAAGAAGCAAAAACAGACACTGATATTTAATGCCAGTCTAAAATTAAAACCAAATAATGTCATCATCATGACATTCTTCATTAAAAAAAAAGAGAGAAAAAAAACAACTTTCCTATCTGTGCATGAAATTTGCATCACACGTTTTTAAAAACTAACACTCTTCACATCCCAGAATTAAATATATGGATGTGTTTTTGTTCTTGTTTTTTCAAGATATTTAGCATGTCTACATTTTCTGCAAGCAGTTGTCACCTTTGGACATTGACTATGTCTCCTGCTGTTGAAAAGACACCCTTGTTTGGGAGTCGAGACAGATATAGCAGAGATGTTTCAATATTACTACTATTAATATTGCAATATCTTGTCAAATGATTTATTGTCCAACAACCTCTTAATGTGACCCTTTTTTGTCAGGACAATTCTCCCACAGCTGTCAATTTGTGGTGATCTTAAACCTTTTTTTTGGCTGTTTGCAATAACAGTTCACATGTTATTGTGGTTTCAATGTTTGTTTTTTTTTCTGTATGAATATTTATTTTCTACTGCAGTGGTTATTTTGTGAATCTACTGTGCTGGCTTTAGTCACTCTAAGCATTGCTCTTTACTGATGTGAGGCCAGGCCAACGTTTTATCCCATTTATTAATGCTTAATTGACACTAAGGGATAAGGTTTTGGTTTTTTTTGTCAAGTAGAAAAATCAATGTGTTCCCTCCAAACACAATAAGAAGCTTTGGAGATATTTGCCTAAAGATAGGTGGTTAAAAATGCGTAACTTTAAAGGTTACTGTCCCAGCAATACTGTAACTACCATCAGTGCAAACTCAAAAGAATAACAAATATCCAATGAAACAAACAATAAACATTTGTGCTGTGAAATCATTGCATTTTTATTTTTAAATTGACTTTTTTTTTTCTCTTCTTAAAGATGTCTAAAACATTTGTGGTGGCATCATTGCTGCTATTGCCTCTAAAAGACCTCGAATAATCAAAGTGCTAGAATAGTTTAACATTTCAATGGCTTCACTCAGTTAGTAAGAACTGTACATCACAAAATCTGCTCAGGTGAAAACACATATCAAACAAAACTGACAAACTTGTAAGCTCAGCGTTATCAAAGGACATAGAGGAGGAGGGGGGTGGGATGTGGTGAAGCACCCAAACTGACGCCCTTTTAAATCCAAACCCGACGACAAAAAAAAGAAAAGATACATGTTTTATTTCCATAGCATGAATATCAGCATATCGAGCCTGTAGAACATCACACTTTAACTCCACTGGCATCTAATAAAAACCAATACAGAGATAATTTCTTATGCAATGTAAAATAATCTTTTTTAGTGATTAATTTAAAGCAAACTATCCAGCACTGCATATAAAGACTCCAAAGTCTAAAAAGATCACGCAGTTTCAGAGTTAAAACATAATTTATTTAATGCTTAAGTAACTGATTTTGACCATCCAGTGTATTTGTCATACATTATGCAATTTAGAGCTACAATCAAACAATGTCTTTATGTGTTTTTAACGAGAGTAGCTTTTAAAATAACCAAATGCTTCACGCGATAACAAAAAAAGAAATGCCCCATTTTCTTTTAATACCACAGCAGCTGTTAAAAAAAACCAAATTAACACACTGCAAAGATGGTTACGGACAGTATATCAGTGAACAGTTTCCTACACCCTATAGCCAATACGCACGATACACGTAGAATTTTTACAGAGTCAGCCTACTAGCATGTACATTCAGATTACTTCATTCTCCTAGCAGAAGCTGCCCTCCAGTTTTTACACAGACAGACGAGACATCACATCTTCAAGAAGCGTTTTTTTCCCATCCTCACCCGGACATGATAAATGCTTTAATGGTGTTCATTTTTCCTTTAGAAATATAAAAGTGGTGACAAAATGGTTGAGCTGAACGCAATAAAAGGGATATTGTCTGTCAGTTAATACAGTGTTTGCAACCTTGTAAAAATTGTACATAAAATTATGTGAACAGCATGCAGGAAAACTCTGAAAATCTGCTCTTTTTTTAAAAGTTTTTTGCAGGATTGGATCAATTCCCACTTTGAGAATACTGAAAGTAGAATTTCTGGAAATTTCCCCTGTTTAAATCAAACCAGCCTCCCCTCCCCCCCACAGTACAAACATTATACCTGTTCTAATAATAATAATAATAATAATAATAATGATAATGATGATTATACAAGAACCTGCAAAGTTAAGTTATACTCAAATTATTCAAAGAAGAACCATTTCAGTGGATTTTTAAAAGGGTTTGAAAGGATCAAGGTTCTCAGTGCTCTCTCAATCAGTTCAGTTATCTATTCCTCTTTAAAAAGAATTATACACATTGTTGTTTTATATACAGAAAAAAGCTTTTGAGTTAGTTTTTAAAAAGGAAGAAAAGTGAGTCCCAAAATAATTTACATACTGACGAACAATGGATTCAAGAAAGAAAGAAAAAAACTATAAGGCGAGTGTTGGACTTGGATCAAAAGTGTTCCAATAGGTTTTCCTTGTGTTGTTGTTGACGTCCTTGTTTACCGTCCACCCCGTGGATTTGAGCTCCTGTGCCATCCTTGGTCACAGTTGCACCTGTGTGGTTTGTTAGAAACTGAGTCTTTTTTGTTTTCTCATCACCAGTGAACCGATGGCATGAGTGTGTTTCACTCATAAACAGGAAGCAGAATCATTAACCATTGGTCCACCATTGGTCAGAAGGTGAGAAGCTCCCGGGTCCACCCATCGACAGGAAGTGAGGTTTTCATGCTCATGCGTTTGGTCAGAAGGGTTGGCTCTTCTCATGAAGACAACAAATCATTTAGAAGCAGTGTGCAGACTGGAACTTTGCCCTGAATGTCCACACACTGGAACCCAACAGCCCTTTAAACACGTGTTCCATGGAAATTTCTGACTTGGTTACCTGCACATCTGGAAGACAAAAAAACAAGTTTGTCACACTCACATACAGAAGTATTCCCTTCTTAATATACAGAATATATATATTTATCCTTTATCCTTTATCTATCATTTGTTTAATCCTCATCCTTTAGACTAATCATTATTATTAATATTGTTGCTGGCTTGTTTCTTTGATTTTTGTTCTTTCTGTAAATACATGAAGGAAATATTGCATTGTGTCTTTAAAGATTGAAAAAGAGGAACAAAGTCATGAAGAAACAGCGACTAAGATTTGTAAGACAATTTTTTTTTTGAATTGATAAGTGTTTTTAAATAATTCTGTTAACAAAATAGCAATTAAAAAACTTTTTATTGATCCAAAAAATTGCCACCTTGAGTATTGCCCGATACAAATATGAGAATGAATTATACATTCTTTTATTACTTGTTTTGTAGAATGGAATGTTATACAGAGCTTGATCAAACTATATTACTTAAACAGAGAACAATGGTCAGCAACAATAGGTTTGAGAAAAACTGACCCATTTATTAGAAATGAGAATATTTTACAATTGATTTAAATGAATTAACAGAATAAAACAGAAACCCCTAAAAAAAACAACCACAATAATTCCCATAAAAAATAAAATTTTAGTCTGGAATGGACTGCTTGTATCGGAGATTTCAGATGCAGGTTCATAAATTCCGATAGTTCTGTTTTTTTTTTGCTGATGTCAGACCACTATATACAGTATGATTTTAGTATCGAATCGGGACCCCCTCAGCAGTTTTTATGGACACTTTATGTGGCCTAAGAAGAACCACTTTTGAAAAACCAAACATAAATATTATATTGATGTTTTTATAATATATTTTTAAATGTTTTTCCCTTAAATGTCTGTTTTTCCTTTACTTATACCTGGATAAAGATTGATACGACTCAAAGTAATTTACATTTAGTATCCGACATTGAGCAGCTGCTCACTGGGCTTATATTTCTTAGACTCATTTTTACATAAAATATCTTGGTTGAAAGTATATTGGATAAAAACAAAAATATATCAGTGTTGAAATAAGGGGGATTTTACACATACTGGAATTTAAAACTTAAAGGAATGTGAAAACTTATTTATGTTGAGGAGAACATGCAAATTCCTCTTGCAATAAACCTGCACTATTTGAATACATTTATTTGCTGAAAGGTGAACTTGCACATCATTGAACAGGATAAATCTGCTACAGGTCTTAGTAAAGAGTAAAAAAAAAAACACAAAATGCCCAAATGCTTCTCTCAATGCCTACAGAATAAATAAAACCATCAGTGTGAACGCCATGAAAAAGACTGATGGAAATATTACTGTCACACAAAAGTTGATAGAAAACAAAAACCAGTCAGAGGGAAACTTTATTCTCAGAAAAACAGATAGTAGAATAAAAATCAGTCACTACGATGGTGATGGTGATTTCCGTTCCCATGGAAACTCTGTCCCAGACTTCACAGCACTGCCATTTTATTGTCAGGCCAATTTTGTAGCAACGGGATGATTCACTGGTAACATAATGTAAGGCTGAGCAGCAGAAGGGATTAAGGCAGACTGGTGGGAGAACAAATGCTTTTTGGAGGCTGCCTTACTGTCATGAGTCATGGATTTAGTGGACAAAAACAGGCATGGAGCGTATGAGCAAGGCAACATAATGCTGAGGTGTGTAGCACCCATCATCAGCCCGGGTCCGTTTGTAAAGCATGTCCTACTGGCACACAAAGAGGACTGCTTTGTTGTCGGGGGACGAGCAAGCTCAGACCAGTCAGCCTTTTTCATACATGCAGCTCTTAAAAAAACAAAACAAAACAGTTTTTTGTTGTTCCTTTACTGTTAATCTAGTTTAAAAGGGAGGATTAAAACCCAATGTGGAAATAAAGTCTTTAAATGTTTAGATCCCCAGTAAAGGAGCTATAAATTATACTCTGAAAGAAAAATAATGTGACTGAGAAACAAAGCCTATTCATAGAGTTAGGAGAGGGTGAAACATGAAAAGTAGAAGAACAAAAGTTTGTCAAGAAGTGTAAGCAAGCCCAGAGTCTGTAGGATAACATGCTCAGACATGGAGAATCATGGCAGTTTAATTTACACAGTAACTGATTAAATAAACACTTATTCATACTCAGGTAAAAAAAAAAAAAAAGCATTCTAAGCTTGTCAGACAGGTTTGTTTTCAACCTAAGTTCCACTAAGATATTGGATATAATGCAAGTAATTGTAAGTTAGAAACCAGAAATATTGTGATAGAAATTTTGCTCTAGATTAACAAACACTGCAATAATTACTGCTTTAACATGTTGAAAAGCATTTAAGAAATACATTGTTCAATGGAACATTCTATTATTCAATGTTGTTATTGACACATTATTTTAATATATTGTGCCTAAAACTCTCAGAAGTGAACTACAAATCTCACTTTCAGCAATCCCAAGTACAAGCAGACCTTTGAGTCAATATTTAACATCATAATTTCTGATTTCTAATAATATTATTAATAATACATTTTATTTAAAAGCGCTTTTCTAGAAACTCAACAACACTTTACAGGTAGTTTAAAATAACAACAGCAAATACAGTATTTAAACGCTGCTGCCAGACTTTTAACTGGTGCTTCTAGAACATCCCACATCACCCCTATTCTTGCTACTCTGCACTGGCTTCCAGTTAAGTTTCGCATAGAATATAAAATATTAGTTCTCACGTTCCGAGCATTACATGGTCAGGCCCCTAAATATATCTCGGAGTTGTTGTGCCCCTACTCACAGGGCGATGCCTTCGGTCTTCAGGTCAGGGTCTCCTAAAGACCCCAAAAACTAAATTTAAGACCAGAGGAGACCCTGCGTTCCAGGCTGTAGCTCCCAGACTCTGGAATAACCTGCACCAGTCTCTCAGGGAGCTCAACTGTGTGGTCACTTTTAAAAAACTGCTGAAGACTACACTTTACAGAAAAGCTTTTAGTTACTGGATTTTAATTTTTATTTGTCCTTTAATGTTGCTGTTCTTATGATATTTATGCACTCTTGTTTTATTATTCTATTGTGTTGCACTTGTACTTTTACCACAGCTCTGTACAGCACTTTGTGATTTTATCTGCAAAAAGTGCTTTATAAATAAACTACTTACTTACTTAAAACATAGAAATATAAATCAGGAAAAAAAAAACGAACATCAGTAAAAAAAAAGGTAAGAAACAGGGATGAATGAGTGGATGATTAAATGTTAAAAGCTGAGTGAAACAGGTGTGTTTTGAGATTAGGGAGGAGATTTGTTAAAAAAAAACAAAAAAAAAAAACACTATAGTATAGTGCTTTCCATATTTATGGTATCTTAAAAAAGGAACTAAATGCACAAATGCTAATTAATTGGATGGTTTGACACCTGCTTATCCAAATACTTAAACACTACTGTGGCACATAATGTATTTTATGGTTGCCTAGCAGCCTAACCGTAATGACAACACTTATTCCAGTACATGACCACTGTTTGTTCAAAAGCTGTATCACTAAACTCCCACTCAAAAAACAAAATGTCATTGCTTTCATCACTGTTTACATGAGGCAGGATGAGAGGAGGAGGAGGACAGCGATGCACGGATACACACTGATCACTAAAATAAGCAACCACAACAGAGACACTATAATGAGTGAAAATCAAAATTCAATAGTGTGGACATGACTTTACCTTGA
Organism: Gouania willdenowi; assembly: GCF_900634775.1. Classification (NCBI taxonomy): domain Eukaryota; kingdom Metazoa; phylum Chordata; class Actinopteri; order Blenniiformes; family Gobiesocidae; genus Gouania; species Gouania willdenowi. The sequence continues at coordinate 10,068,255 of NC_041058.1, forward strand.
TTTGAGCCGTTTAACCCCAACCGCCGCTATGCATGGTGCTTCTTATCGCTTGGTTTCCTGTCTTCCTTTCGCCTGCTGTTTCTCGACCCTTCTCCAGGCTGGAAAATAAACAAACACACAATTGAACACAGCAAACCAAAAATATATTTTAAAAGAAGAGTAAAGTTCACGCACTGCAATAAAAAGAGTTAATATCAAATCACTGCAGTTTTTTCAGGCGTTGTTAGTATAAAAAAAAAAAAAAAACTTCCATGTCGTCAAATCCACATACCAACTGTAAGGGAAAAAATTAAATGAAAAATACCCACACAGAAGAAATGGCACCCATTTGTCATTATGTTCACCAAATTGTCAGAGAAGCATTGAATTCATACAATCAGGGTCAGCGTTGCCCCATTTGTGATGAAAATACAATAAACAGCACACATTTTCCAAACACAGCATAAAAAGAGGCACTGCAAATCAAAGCACTTGCAATGCAGAGTCATTTCCAATAGGTACATTTAAACACATTTGTAGGATAAGTTTAAAGCGAATCAAATTGCTCAAGATTTTAAGCTGCATTTGAAACGATGATGATAGAGTGTGAGGTCAGAGTGACAATCTTTTCACTAATAACTTCCTTAGAGCAATTCTACAGCCACCTGAGTTAAAGAGTACCTGTAGTGCCACATACGGAGTAATGGGCCCCATTCATATATTAGTATGTGCCAATGATTCGGTACCACCAACTGTCGCAATATTTCAAATAAATGAGAAAATGACTTTAATAGAAATTGCAGAAAAAAAGGCCCTAATTGAATTGTGCGAGGCATAATCATAATCAACGTTGAATTACCTTTGAAACGATATATCACACGACTATGTTCCCATAAATTTGGAAATTATCGGAAATGGGGGATGGGCCCCCGGGCCCCATTTAAAAAAAAGGGCTCTGAGCGTCTCATCATATTCATACCAAACTGCATTCCGATCTAATGAGAACTAACGGAGGAGTAGTCATTTGAAAAATGGGGGCCCTTGCGCTCCCGTGACACATACGGGGTAATGGATGCGTACACATCCATAGATTATACCTACCAAATTTCAGCTCGATCCGTTCACGAATAACAGAGGAGTAGCGATTTTAACTAGTGTACACAACAACGAGAAGAAGAAAGTGAGTGGCGTTTTAAGTCCGGTAGCCCGGCCTAAAAATACAATCCATGGGAAGCAGCAATGTTTGACTGGATGTAACATTAAGTCGTTAATTCCAGTGAGGTGTTTACATTAGGTCTTCTCGGATTTTCTTCATTATTTATGTTTTTGTAGGACTTTTCTCCACATAAGCTTTAATATCGTTTTATCTATTATGAGAGATTATGGTGCGCAACACCGGTGAGTAGAAGAGAGAGTGGATTTGTTGAAGCAAATTACAATGGCCTTTCTACTCCCGGCTGCTCTCCAAGGACTTTTAACGGAAGTTACCGGACTACACTTCTTGTATTTAATCTGAACTTTTTATAGAGCTTGTAATTAAAATTTGCTACAGGTACCTTTTAATGGTTGCTTATGATCATAATCCAATTTTTTTTGTATAAACTGTGTTCTTTATTTACACTCATAAGAATAGTATTTTCCTAAGTGCAGCTTTAGGCCTGAGTAATTTTCATCAGCTGTTAACCTCCAACAGAGTATGTTCTGTCCTCTGGATATTAATGACTCCTTTTTGATGTGAAAAACTACAGGTAAAGTGCATCTCCATGCCAACCTCTGACCCATCTTTTCGAAAGATGGGACTGCTCTGAGAATCTTGGTGACAGCTTTTACCACCTTGGTTTTCTGGTATGGGAGTCGACACACGCCGAATCACCTTCCTAATCACCTGCCCGAGGCAGAAAAGTGTCAACAGAGAAAGAAGTTGATCAAATTTCTGATGTGCTCTTGCTGGATAAGTTTCATTTGGGATCTGAATGGGGAAGGAGGTATACGTTACTTTTCTACTGATGAGGTTACCATCATGGTCCAAGTAGTGTTCTTCAGTTGTAGACTCGCCCGTGATATTCTTAGCTTCTTCGCCCTGCAATTGTTTGCGTTCATTAATGTGAGTGAGAACTCAGGAGATAAATAAAATCCAAAACCGGCACCAAAGTTACACAAGAGCAGAAAGAAGCTGGGTTAGTCTTCCTCCTCTGTGCAAGGCTCAACCACACACAACTAACTTATAACCAGAAAGGGCTACCGCAGGGCACACAAGAATGAAAAGTCTTAACCAAACCCAAACAACACCAAAGCCCAGCCCAGGTTCCACTCCCAAACTTTGGGGTACCTTTAAAATGAGACGGCGTGTGAAGATTCTTGTGGTTACAGTTTGCTCTTCCTCTGAATTGGATTCTATACTAACTTTCTGTGGAATAAGTTATCATTAGATGATAGCATTGATGAAGATTAACCAGAACAACAATGATAAAAAGTTTTAGATAGGACTAAACATAGTGGTAGCATCGACTGTCCTCCTCAGTGTGTAAGTAACACAATCACATTAATGATTCTGTTCTTTTAAATTTTTAGTTTCATATAAAATTACCTGGAGTTTTTTCTCTTCCTTTCTACCATTTGTGGATTCAGCAGAGCCGCCCTGAGGTAAGTGCTTCGAGTTATCACGATTCTGCCGGGACCTCCCTGATTCGCCCCGGGATGAGGAGGTAACAGAATCACTGGAGTTCTCGTGGCTGATGGGTGTGGAACACAATTAGTATATCATATAAAATCACTTGATAGTAAATATCAGACGAGGGGTTAAGAAATTTAGCTCAAGGTTTGAATGAGATTTGATGTGATTAATATTGCCAAATGAAGCTTTTACCTTTCCCGCTTGTCCAGCCGTTCCGAGCTGACGCTACGGCCTGGCGTAGGCGGTCCTACGTTGACACTGGATGAATCACTGTGCCAACCTGAAAGTGAACACACGTCTTTTGCAGCAAGTTCGACCTGGTCAAGAATCTTCTGAACCCTGGACTCGCTCATATCCTTGTTCTCCTCCTCCTCCTCCTCCTTATCCTCTGAGCCTTCTTCTTTCTTCACCTCCTCCAACAAAGGACTTGATGCTTCTGCTATGATGCCTCCGAGTCCGTTCCCTTCCTCCTCAGATTCAGTTTCATTTGGCTGAAGCTCCCCAAGTGCCTCCACCCAGGCCCGATGGGAGAGGTTAGGTACAGTCTGATCCTCATCTCCTTCTGTGCATGTTTCTCTTTCACTGACTCCCAGTCCTTTACTGTGGTTGACCCTTTCCTCACTGTCTATGTCAACTGTTTGAACCAGAAACTTCTTATCAAACCTCTCTTTTGCAATAGCTACTTCTTCACCCTTACAATCTTTTTCTGGCAAATTGTTCAAATCTCTCACTTCCTCACACACTCCCTCTTTCTTCCCACCCTGAATAAAGCTACTCAGCTCATCTATCTCAACGTTCCTATCCTCTGCAGACTCCTCCTGTGCCAGGCCATTACTTTGCTCTGCCAGCTTAAGCCTATCTTTTGTTACCATCTCACATTTTCTTTCCACATTTTTAAGTAAATCCTGCTGAACCCACTTTTCCATCAAATCATTTCCTTCTGCAAACTCTTCTGCAACCATCTCAAACACTTTCTGTATTTCCTCTTTCACTTCCCTTTCACCTCCTTTTAACCCAACATCCTCTGTTACCCCATCATCAAGGGCAACCATCTGTTTTGCGTCGGCTCCCATTTCTGCCTTGTCAGGGGATGAAGGCGTTATCGAAGACACAGATGAAAGAGAAGGGGACGATGTGGAGTATGTCATGTTGACATCTAGTTCACACATTGCAGGGAAGGAGAATGACTTGGGCTTGTGAAATGGCACCATCTCTTGAAAAGACTTGTCCTCTTCTTCGCTCAAAAGCAGCTGATCATTGAGAGCAATGTGCGGCTTTCTGACTTTGGGGGGCAAAGGATCAGGGATTGCAAAGACTGGGATGGACAAGTTGAGATCTGAGGGTCTTGATGGACTCTTTGGGGGGATATCTGGCTCTCTGGTACCGGGCACCAACACTGGGCTCCAGGGCAGAGGCTGAGGCTGGGTGTCGGTCAGTAAAGAGGTGTCTGGCCCTGGGGAATTATGCTGTTGGTGGTGGATAAGGGAAGGGTTTGGGGTGACAGGGAGTTCAGGTTCCAGGAAATGGGGGTCGGAGTGCAGTGCGGCAGGTGACTGCAGCTCCGCTAGAATGCTCTGATAATCTGCAGATGACAGGATGACAAATGTAGAAGCGTACACACACTGACACATGCAACAAAAAACAAAAAACACCTAATAACCACAAACACTCTCCAACACCAACACCATGACATGGACAGTGGCACAGAGGATGAAGTGAAAAACATGTATCCTGACATCCATTAGCTCATAAAGTGACATGACAAATGGCTTCAGCCAAGGAATGGGGCTACAGCTCAATATGAAAACAATAGAAAACTGAATTCCATACAAAGTTTCTACAAATGTAAAAAACAAAAAAAAACTATAATAAGCAGTTTTAAAGCTCAGAAGTAATTCAAACAATATTTTAAAGAGTAATTTAAATACTGAAATGAGACAAATGCTGCCTAATGAATTAAAGCTCCTTTTAATAGATCATGTTAGAAAATAAATGTATGCATAATGCTAACCAGGGCATTAAATTAGGCGGGTAACATTATAGCGTTAGCAGCCATTTTGGCTGGTGAAAAACAAAACAAATACCACTGGGTCTGTTTGAATCAGCAGGCTGCAGAAACAATGCGACAAGTCATTGTTGCCAGATTGGCTGTTTTCCACCCAAAAATTTGAGGTTTTTTGTGGGCGTTTAGATTTTAAAATGTAATGTATATCTGGCCACACTGCTGGTTGTACTAATCTTACATTTCCCATGAACACTATGTCGTTACGTGTCATACAACAATTGGCTAAGTGCATACGTTAGCGTGATTGTTATGGTTTGGTATCGAGAAGACAAACGGAGCGACTCAAAACAAACAATAGGAGCTGAAATTAAGTTGTAAAATTAGCTAGGAAAAAAACAAACAAATGTGAATATATTTATCGGGTTTTGAAAAACCCGAACTGCTAAAAAAGAGGGCTGCTGCCGACACAGAAGAAAATGAAGATGAAAGAGGATATGGAAACAAAAAGAAATTGAGGAGTTTTAATACTAAATCGATATCGGGTCGTGTATGGCTGGTATTCGACCATTTATTCACCTTAAAATGTGCACTATACAGTTTCTGGGTAGTGGGATTTGTTTACTTTTTAAGAGCATGCATGTTAGCAAAACATTTCTTCTCTACACTACATGTAATTCTTAGTACTGATTACTTCTATTCTTTCTAACTTCAAACAGTGTTCCAGGGCTCTACTTTTCATCTGAATTTAGTTTGTTTATTAAGTTATGAGAATATACTTTATAAAAGGTTAACTTCTCTGTCACACTCAAAGTTCCAAATTCCATACTTTTTAGGCATTGTTACAACATTGTTTATATCTTTACCATTTTAATGTATTTCTGCAATCAACTAAAATAAAAACAATGAACGCTTAAACCTAATCTGTGGCACTGACAATGTAATTTATTTTTGCTGGAAATTTCTTTTGGCTGAACTAAATAAAAACTTGAGTTAAGGTTTATTGCATATATTACATTTCTAATTTTTGTATAAAATAAATAATGTATATTGTGTATTCAATATATAATTTGAAAATCTTTACACCTCAACAAATGATCTCCCTACAAAACAGAAATCCAATGTTGGAAGCAACAACAAAAAAAGACGGAAGTTTAGTCAGTCTTTTTTTTAAAAGCAAATGTTAATTCATTAGATCAAACTATTAGGAAAGTGACACATTTAGCTCCCTAATCATCACATTAGCTGTGATGACTGTTAGTGATAACAAGGTGTTTGGCTACATGCTCAAAAAAGAAAGACAACAAATGAGAGTGACATGAGAAAGAAAGACCAAACACTTAGGACAGAACATGCTATAGGAATATTTCCATTGATGAGTTGTCAATGCGAGTTCGGGTTGGTGGGGGATTGACTGAAGGTGCACAAGTACACTGGCAAACAGGACAGGGAGACAGAGAGCGCAGAGGAGGGGACAGAGGATTGGGGCTAGGGCAACGAGACCCTGAAGGAGAGATGGGAGGAAGAGTAGAAAAGGAGAGAGGCGAGAGAGCCCGGGAAGAGGAACAGGCCACCTGGGTTAAGAACTCTTTACTTGGGGAGTTAATAATAGATGTAGCTGTGTCATGGCTATCATTAAAAATGGTGGGGGTCACAGAAGGGGTTATGAGGTTCAAGTCGGTAATGGTGTTTGTTTCGGTGTGACAAGACAGCTCAGGTGTGAATTCAGAAGACAGTTCTGATTGTTTGCTAGTTGGAGTGGGTGTTGGAACGGATCTGGAAGAAGCAGGTGTTAGCATAGCTGCAAAGGGACAAGGAGATGGAGAGTTATGTGCAGGGGACAGAAGCAATGGTGAGGTGATGAGCGGGATTGGGGAGAACATGTGAGGCGATTGGTGTGGGTCAGAGGGAGAGCCAAGGAAGTTAAATTGCGGAGGTTCAAACTGCGCTAACGGCGCTAAGTCTTGAAGCAAAATTGAGGATTCGTAACTTGGAGAACGACGTGGGGGAAAGGGTGTGTGGGGAGTGGGAGGAGGCGTCACACAAAAGGGACTTGGAGTTTGCAAAATAAAAGCTCCTTGAGTACTTCTGGGAGTCAACGGGATAATTATGCAGACTATAGGAAAAGGGTAATGCAAGTCGTTATTAATGCGGAAACAAGACAATAAGTTGGAGAAAAAAGGAAAAAGATGAAAACTCATTAAAAACATGTTTGAGAAACAGGGAAATTAATAAATAACATGGAGGGGTAGGGAGTGGGAACACGTAGCAACACACATGACTCTTGGCTGGTTAAGAGCAGACATGTGCTGTTAATAGCAGTGCTTACTGCTGTGGAGATACAAAAGGAGGAGGAGGAGGAGGAGGAGGAGGAGGAGGCAGTCTGGTTTCACTGAGAAAGAGTTTGATCTATCCAAGGAAGGCTCAGAGGAACTGGAGGAGAGCTAGGAGAACTAAACTAAAGCAACAGAAGACAACAAACTCTATAGGGTTATTTCCATTTCTATCACATCAGATAATATAAAAAATGTCTAAAAGCTGTAATTAATTAAGCGAGCATTTATTTTCGGACCTAATCAAGAAACAGTGCTTGTTTGCGCAAACTGGATACACCTCAGTGATAGAATATTTACAAATTTAAAATTTGGCACATCAGTTATTAAGGCATATAGAAAAGTGAAAATTGTTAAAAAAATACAATTTTGGATAAGAGCGAGAAGGAGCCTTAATTAATATGTTTCATGATAATTCTACAGAAAATAAGAAAGAAGGATCCAGTTGTCGAAACAAAGACAAAATCTGACTCGATAATAACTAGTGTAGAGATTTGCAATGAAACAATTCACGCAATAACACAAGAAAAAAAAGCAGGGAGAGGCAAGAGGTCAGCTAGACAAAGCTAAACTTTACCATCGGCCTGATCCCGGAAAACAGCGTTATCATCGGCAAAGCATCTCGTGCCTGAAATGTTACCATAGTCAAATATTGGGCCCTCCAGCAAAGTCACAATATCCATTCGATTGACTTTGGTCAGCACAGTAGATAAGGCATCCGCTGTGGAGCAAAACAGAAGAACAATGTTACAATAAGTCTAAAAACTACTGAAGATGTACTAAAATAGATTGTACTGTCTTTAGCAGCAAAGGTTAAGAATCATGACATAACCCTGAATATAAATTTAAGATATGAAAAGGGTACGGTGGTGAGAAATACAAAAAGAAAAGAAAATCAGGAATAAACTGAAGGAAAAAAGGTGAACATTTGTATTATACTAAAAAGAGATATAATAAAGTATTTATTTTAAAGAAAAAGCTATAAAATCGCATGTTAAGTTGAGGTTTCATTTATTTAACTTCATTTCATTTCGTTATTTAACCTTGTCTGAGTAAAAGAAAACCTCAACTTAACATACTATTCAAAAAGAAAACAAAATGAATCTCACTGAATCTATGAAGTTGCAATCTGACAAAATGAAAAAAGTCTTACTTGTGGCATTTTTCCCTTCACGACTAACCCATTTCTTGAGAAGCATGAAGCTCTGTGCTGTCAGGGAGTTGGGGTTCTCTAGTCGGATGTGATTGATCTCATCCACTGTGAAGTTCATCTCTCGAGCAAGCTCTGTAAGAGAGCACAGATGGAATGTTTTTAATGTAGCTTTTTTCATTTTGCTAAGGAGCAAAAACACAAGAAAGGGTGAATAGAATCAAGTCCTTCATCATGGGGCATCATGGGTCATTTCTATACAAGTCAATCAAAATGATCTTTCCAGAATCTCATTGCGGTTTGTGACAAAGCAAGCATCAAACTATCAAAAGTAGAAAGGTTTTTCACGTTTCTTTTTCTTCTAAAACTTTCTTTCTAAGAGAGCTGCCAATTCTTCCATCCCTCTTTCCTCGTTCTTTGAAAGAGACTAACATTCTTCATTGCCTTTACCAAGGTAAAAAATTCAGAACCTACATGTAGAAAGCATACCTCCTCTTTTCTGGGCAAGAGCCACAACCCCAAACCTCAAGGGGCATTCTGCTTGACACGCAGCTATAAACACCCTCTTTTAAAGAAGACCGTCCGAACGTGATGACTTTAATATGTGGTAGATAGAGAGCGGGATTACATACAATAGTGGACAGCCCATACCTTTGGGTATTTGCTCTTACAAAGCATCTTAAGAAAAAGGGAATAGTGGAAAAGTTTGCCAAAAGCCCCGTGCCTGATTTATCCTCTCTTTAAGGGAAAACCCCAGCTTTTTTGGGATAGAACCAACATTGTTTGACCTTAGTCTAAGGTTTATAATTTAGCTCAAGTTTACTTTTCACCATCCATGTGTTGATTTTCACAAAGCAGTTAAGAAATTAGATTACACAAGTAATGGAACCACTGCCTCGGTACAGTTTTAAGGCCAAAGGTATGTACCTGATGTCTACGTTGAAAAACATTTATTGTTGCATCATTGAACATATACTCTAACTCTGACACAAATTATACTGGCATAATTGAAAGTATTTTAACCACTCCATCCATTAAAATGTTTTTAATTGGTTGTATTTACCTTAAACAAAAAAACAACGGGGGGGGGGCGCTCGTGAGCAGCGACATGTGAGGACGTGTAGCATTGTTGCCCTGCAGGGTTTCACCGATTTTTTATAAATATATGTTACTATCTGACATTTAAGCGCTACCTGCCGTCATCTGAAACTCTACTGCAAATACCAGTGCCGTGTGAAATATCATTTTCGCAATGTCTGGATCTAAAGGCTCCAAAAAGGCGGAACTCGCTAAAGCAGCCGAGGCTGCTGCTACATCCCCGGATACGGCTAAGCTAATGGCTGCGATAGCTAACTTGGAAAAAACTGTTGTGGAAAAGATTACTACGTTGGAGGCAAAAGTAGAATCCAAGTGCCAAACGCTCTACGAGACTATTGATTCCCTCCGCAGTCATTTCAAAGAGCAACTGTATGGTGTCCGGACGGAATTATGTGCTAAAATAGACCCGCTAGCTACTAGCTTCTCCGACCACCAGGCCCGGCTAACTAGCTTGGAAGAAGCTACAAACACATACTCCGATAGAGTGGTGGTTTTAGAGGAAGAGGTTCACAGTTTGAAAGAGACTGTATCAGCCCTTGTGAATAAAACTGAGGACCTGGAGGGAAGACAACGCCGCTGCAACATACGAATACTTGGGGTAAGAGAACAGTTTGAGGCCGGGACACGACCTGTTGCTTGTGTGGCTAAGCTACTTCAGGAACTTTTGAGCTTGGATGCGGCCCCCACACTGGACGCGGTGCATCGCAGTCTACAACCAGCCCCGGTGAGAGGACAGAGACCCAGGCCGCTCATTGTTAAGTTTCATTACAACCAAGAAAAACTGGTGGTTCTACGCAAAGCGGCGAGGAACGGGCCCCTGCTCTACAATAATGACAAGATCCTCATCTTTCCGGACCTGCCGCCTACAGTAGTGAGGAGGAGAGGGGCGTTCAAGGATGTGAAGGAGTTGCTCCGCGGCTGTCAAGACGTTAGATATGGTATGCTGTATCCCGCAAAACTGAGGATCTCCTCGCCTTTGGGGGAAAAGTTCTTTACTGATCCAGTGGCTGCTAAGGACTACACCATGAAGCATTTGGTGCACAATGGCAGACAGGATGAGGGCTGAATATAATATAATGATGGGGAACTCATTGGTTCATAATGTGATTGTTAATATAATTGTTCTCTCTTAACCCGCATATTGTAAAGTAGTAAGTTGGATAACAGTATTTGATGTCCTGCGTGGAGGAGACGGCCTGTGGGGGTTGTATTTCTTACAGTGTGTGTGTTTTTTTTTTTTTGTTTACTTGGTTGCACTCACTTGCTCCATACAGATGTTGCGCCACACCCACCATGACTGCCCATACTCAGTGTGAACATGGCCACCTCCTCTAATCCAATACAAACAAGTGGGCCCTGTTCTACAACATTTATTACATGGAATGTGAAGGGACTTAATAATCTGGTCAAACGTAAAAGGATTTTTGCTCATCTTCAGACCTTTAAACCGGACATTGTCTTTTTACAGGAGACACACCTGTGCCCCACACAGGGTAATAAACTGTCGTGTAACTGGTTTTCACAAGTGTACCATTCGGGCTTTGATTCCAAGGCCAGAGGGGTCGCTATACTTATTAGGAGGAATCTCCCTTTTTTTGTTCAAATGTAACACATGATGTCAATGGTCGTTTTGTCATGATTACAGGTAAATTACACAATACTCCGGTCACATTATTAAATGTTTATGCCCCTAACTGGGATAATCCACAATTTTTTAAGAAAATCATTGGCCTATTGCCTGATTTCAATACTTCCTATTTGATAATGGGAGGGGATTTGAATCTTGTATTTGATACAAGTCTGGATAGATCGAAGGCGCGTAAATCTGCAGAGATTTCCAAATCAGCCTCAGTTATTAATTCCTTTCTCCAAAATTACGGTATCTCTGACCCGCTGCTTGCAACCGAGCCCGTCGCAAAATATTATTCGTTCTTCTCCCCAGTACACCACTCGTACTCTAGGATTGATTATTTCCTATTGGATAATTTTCTTATTCCTAAAGTTACCAAATGTAAATATCATACCATTGTTATTTCTGATCATGCACCGGTTCAACTAGATATTTCATTTCCGAATTCTTGTGCCATGCAGCGGGTCTGGAGATTTGATTCAACTTTATTGTCTGATGAAGAATTTTGTAAATACTTAACGTATCAAATAGATTTTTTTTCTGGACCTTAATGATACCCCAGACATCTCAAAATCCATACTATGGGAATCTCTTAAGGCATACCTGCGCGGCCAAATTATCTCCTTTGCAGCCCAGAAAAATAAGAAACGTTTTAATCGACTTAGGGAACTGACTGAGCTTATAGCAAATCTGGACTCACAATATGCTAGTAATCCATCTCCGGATCTGTACAAACAAAAACTATTGCTGCAATCTGAATTTGAAACCCTTTCAATTAAACAGACAGAGAAACTTTTGCTCAGAACAAGACAAAAGCTATATGAACATGGAGAAAGAGCCAATAGACTTCTCTCGCATCAGCTGCGTCAGTCGGTCTCGAGAAACTCAATACCTGAAATCAGAGTAGACTCTAGTCGAACAACAACTGACCCTAAAGAGATTAATACAGTTTTTAAGACATTTTACCAAAAGCTCTACACCAGTCAGACTGCATGTACTACAAATGATATAGATTTATTTCTAGGTAGATTAGATATTCCTACAATTGTGACAAATCAACAGGAGTCACTTGAGGGACCTATATGCATAGCTGAAATTTTAAAGGCGATTGGGTCTCTGCAGAGCGGCAAAGCGCCAGGTCCAGATGGGTTTTCGTGTGATTTTTTCAAGGCATTTGCAAATAAGTTGGCACCCCTACTTTGTGATATGTTTTTAGAAATACATACAAATAATAAGTTGCCGCAAACCTTGTCCCAAGCCACAATCTCTGTTACTAAAAAAAGATAAAGACCCTCAAAAATGTGAATCTTATCGGCCAATCAGTCTACTAAATGTGGACTATAAAATTCTTACAAAAATTTTTGCACTCCGCCTTGAAGGTATCGCTCCCACAATCATTCACGAAGATCAAACTGGCTTTGATGCAAATCGACAGTCCTATTTTAACACTCGACGCTTATTCAACGTTTTGTATTCTGACCACTCCACAGATCAGCCTGAAGTGATAGTCTCTCTCGATGCCGAAAAGGCTTTTGACTGTGTGGAGTGGCCATATTTGCCTCATATGGCCGCTTGTCAGGGTACAAGTTGAATCTGGGAAAAAGTATACTCTTTCCCATAAACCAGCTAGCTAAAGACCTGGATTATATAAATATTCCATTCAAAATTGAGGAAAAATCATTTACATATCTCGGGGTACAAATTTCCAATTCCTATAACAGTCTTTTTAAATATAACTTCACCCCGCTTCTTGATAGAACCAAAGCGGATGGTCATTTTGCCCAAATTCATGTATCTTTTTCAGATGCTGCCTTTATTTCTTCCCAAAACATTCTTTAAAAAAACTGATGGTATTGTGACTTCATTTATATGGAACCAGAAATGCCCAAGGATTCAGAAATCTAGATTACAGTGCTCTAGAGCTGAAGGTGGCCTTGCCCTACCAAATTTCATGTATTACTACTGGTCAGCTAATATTGTAAAACTTTCCACCTGGCTCCACACATTTAAAGAGGGCGGCGGCCCGCTTTGGTCTGTTATGGAACTGGGTTCTAGTCCTCCAACCACACCCATAGCTCTAATGTGTTCCTCATTGCCATTAGAGGGGAAAATAAAATCAGATCTCACTTTTTCAGATATTTACAGGCCCGTAGCTTTGCATCAAAGCATTTCTCCACGTATTCAAACAAATCACATGCTTGCCCCCTTGAAGACTGCTTGCAGCTACAATCTATTTCCAGAGGACAGATTTCCAAAATATACAATGCGTTGCATCACATAGACCCTACTTCTTTGGCTGAGGTGAAGATTTCTTGGGAACAGGACCTAAACATGAAAATATCCGATGATACCTGGGATTTAAGTATCGGGCTTATACATTCAACGTCCATCTGCATACGACACTGTTTGATACAGTTTAAGGTTCTTCACCGTTCTTATTTCACTAAGGCCAGGCTTGCTAGAATATACGGTACCTCTGATGATGCGTGCCCAAGATGCAAACAGTCGCCCGCCACCATGAGCCATATGTTTTGGTCCTGTGTGGCATTGGGTGGGTTTTGGGGTTCTATATTTGATGCTTTCTCACATGTGTGTGGCAGAAAGATTGATCCCAATCCGATTACCGCAGTGTTTGGGGTTGTCCTAAGTGGACATGGATTGACTACGTACCAGACCAGTGCCATTGCCTTTTCATCACTTTTGGCCCGCAGACTCATTTTAACAAAGTGGAAGGACGTACAACCTCCTTCCTTCATTCAGTGGGTACAAGAGTTGATGATGTGTCTGCAAATGGAATATCTAAGGTACAGCTTACGTGGGTCAATAAATAAATATCATAGGACATGGTCGCCCTTCATTGCTTATGTTGAAGGTTTGCCTTTAACTGAGTGGGATGTGTAAAGCAAAATTCAATCATTGAGGAGTTGGGTTGTGCAGCGTATTGTATTGACTTGTATGTTTTTTTTTTTTCGTTTTTTTTTGTGTGTGTGTAATCTATTTTTATGGATATCTTTTCGCAAGTTGAGGGCTCATGTGCCGCAGGTTGGCATTGTGGTGTAAATCTCTGTAAAATAAGTTTGAACAAGCCCTGATTATTGAAATGTTTGTTTGTATAAAACTGAAAAATCTTTCAATAAAGTGTTAAAAAAAAAAAAACAACAACCACGTTTAAGATCCGACAAACATTTTAAATGACTCACCTGTCCAACTGAGTCCAAGGTGATCAGCAACAATAGCCATACGCAAGTCCGTTCGTTCGCATGGACTTTGAGGACCTGGATATCCAGAAGAGAATAGCGCATTAAAATCACATTTCTCTTCCAAAACCACAAATATAAAAATAAACTTAATGTGTTTTATTCTCCTTTTCTGGCCACTTTATTAAAAATGACTGCATTAGTTGTGCCAACTAATAATCAATACAACAATTAGTCCTCCATTTAATAATATTTTGTTTTTTGGAAGTTTTTTTGTACGTCCAATTTCACTTATTGGAACAATCAGCACTGTGACAAAATCACTTTAAACTTCAACAGTTCAGTGTCTTTTAGATATAGATTGCTCTAGGTGTGGGCAGCAAACTTAAAAAGCTTATTTAACTGTAAATTCAAGTAGTACATAACTCTGTAATGTAACTAAGTAAATGTAATATTTTCCAAAGATGGCCAGGAAAGGGATCTTTAAAAAAAAAAAAGACATTATGGACAACTTAAATATATTCATATAACAAGTGGTGCTCTGTGACTGTTTGTGGTATGTATCCTCTAAGAAGGCAGTAACTGTCATGAGAACCACACAAGACAATGCATAACATGAGTGTAACCAACACTTATAGTTCTACAAAAACTAGGGTGGAACGAAATCTAAGTTCGACTAAATTTTTCACATGCTCTGACACTTGAGATTTTTGTCATGATTTTTGTCTGATGACAAACTATTACAGTAACTCACCCTAAAAAGACAAACAGACAGACAGAACAGGGAGCTGTCACACAAAGAGACTGGTTGTGCCAGAGACCAGTCACTACAACTGACATGCTCTATAACATATTAGCAATGAGCACGTTTAAAAAGAGGGAAACAGAGGAAAGAGTCTCGCAATATGAACAATAGAGTACATTTATGACATATGACACAAATTTCAATGACAGCTACTGTTCTGAAGAGAATATGTAAATACGCCACAGGCATTCCAGGCATCCCTTAAACAATCACATCAATTTCATGCAACTAAAAGTGAAATGTATAAATATAGAGATGTATTTTAAACATAGTGTTAAAGTTTTACAAACTAGGCTTGATTTCCGCGATGGGAGGTGCTCGAGACCCTGTGAGTCCCTGACTGCCCTCCTTCCCACCAGTCCGCCTACTCCTTCTGCTCCTCTCACTGCCGGAGGCCCTGTCCGTCGTCGCCACCTTTGCCCTTACGGACGCGGCCCCGGCCTCAGCCCTCGAACCTCTACCAGACCTAGATGAGCAGGAGGCCTGGGAGGGCTGGGAAGGCTGAGAAGGCTGGGAGGCGTCCGACAGAGAGGTGCTCCGGGAGGTGCTGTCTTCCTCCGACTGCTCTGTCTGTGTCTTTTTCTCCTCGTCTGACAGGCGGTCCACCAACTTTTGCGTCTCCCCGCTAATGTTTTTAAAGTATTCAATAGTGCGCTTACAAAATTCACTAGGATTCTCCTGTCTCCCCTGTCTAGAAACTCCCTCATTTGAGACTTGATGGCTTTCCCTCTGGGGTACTTTTGAGGGCAGCTGTATGGCTGTTCTTGCGGCATTTGATTTCTTTATCGGTTGTGAGGTAACCCTAATTGAAACAGGTGAGCTAGCTGTGGTTGCAGGGCTTTTTTTAACATCTTTGATTGGTATTCTAGACCTAGGCTCAACTTTAGCTATTGCTGGCACTCCTCTTCTCTTGACCTCAACTTTAACTGCTTGCTTGGGCTTTTGTTTGCCTATTGCTTTTCCCTGTGTGTGAAATGACCACCCTGAGGCTTTAACTGGAAGTCTAGATTTGGGTTGTTTCACTTCACTTTCTCTACCTGGTTTATCATTCTGCTCCTGCCCTTGAGAAATTCTTTGTTCTTCCACTTGCTCATCAATATCCTTGCTGCATAACGTTTCGATCCGACTTGCTTTTTGAAGAGTGGGCTCAGAAGAGGACTGCAAATTAAACACTACACTGCCACACTGAATGTAGTTAGCAAGAACACTGGAGGACTCAAGGTTATTGTTGTTATTGCAGTTTTCCGAGGGAAAATCTTTTTTTCCTAAAATGGGTTTTGTATGGTTTGTAGACCTACTCTCTCTACTTTGACCCTCTAAACTAATGTACTCTGGCACCATTTGACCCTCTAACACTGCTTTACAATCGGTGACATCTCCTGTGTCTTTTTTCACCGTTATAGAGGCAGCTATGCCCATCTTAATAGGTGTGCGTAATTTTGAATCAACCTTTGAGGCTGTGATTGTGCAAGAAGAGGCAGTCTCAGCAATGGCTTCACAGGCAGGGGCATCAGTACCAGTATAGCCAGGGTCACTGCCAAGCTGTGCAGTGTTGCATTTTGCCGTACAAGCTGCTGGTGCGGTTGGTGTAGTGCTGCTTTCTACAGTGGAATCTATAGCTTTACCATCTAGTGAAGCCCTCTCCCCTGTTTTTGACTGTGAGGAAAGTACTCCCAGGATCTTTCCCCCTCGCCCCTTTTCCCCTGTTTTAGGGTCAGAGGAATGCTCACCAATCTGGAAAAACTGAAGCCTCTCTTCAACAAAGTCCCTCTTGCTCATGTCAATAGCACCACTGCGGGTCATCTCAAACATCTTCCCTTCATGGAAAGGGAATGGGTTAGGCTCACTAGTTGGTGTGCTTTCATCGGTTGGTGTTCGAGCAGGGGTTGTGTCAGGTGTTGTTGCCTGTGATTTGTCATCCATTGAAAAGCCAAAGGGCTTGTGGTCCTCTCCTTTTGATCTGGACTCAAACACCCCCTCATTATCTACCCCCTTTGTAGACCAGGGGTCAAAGTCGAGCCCTTTGGTTGCAACCGTTTTAAAAGTTGAATTAAGTTCCTCTTCTAGTTGGTAGCCAAAGAAACTTTCTTCATAATCTTGCCTTTCTGGATGTCTTCCTTCAAGGGTATAATCTTTTTCGTGTTCACCACTTTTTGAAGAAGATGTGCTAGCTTTTGTCTTGCTATTATCTCCCCCATCTTCGCATTTTTCTTCTTCTATTACTTCAAGTTTTGACTGACCAAATGGGCGGTCAGCTGTTTTTCCATCATTCGACAGAGATGACATTTTAGGGTCTTCGCTCAGTCCATCATCCTCATCCTGAAGATCATACCCATCCAAAGAGTCTATTTCAGTTGCATCTGTGTCATGTGAGAATTCAGCAGTGGTTGCTATTGAGCAGTCAGTGATTGATTGGTCATTTCCATTTTGGTCAAAGTCAGCATCTTCCCCCTTTACAACACCATTGAGCCCAGCCTCCTTACTGTTTCCATTTTTATCAGATTTTTTGTGTTTTAGTTGTTTGTCACCTTCTTCTTTAATTTTAAATGTGTACTTTTTGACAGGAATTGGATGAAAGACAGACTCATCATCACTGGAATCACTGTTATCAGCTCCTGGGGGTATCGGTGATGGAGGGTGCACCCTGATGACTGGCTCTGCCAAGAGGTGTCGATCATGCTCTTCCTGAAGGTTCACCTCCATCATCTCTGTTTCTGATGATGCACACTTTCCCCTTTTCTTTGGATCTGACTTCTCTCCTTCGAGAGGAGGAGGGGGCGGAAACTCTATATAAGCTACTTGTTTGTCTTTTGACCTCTTTTTTTCAGTGTCCATTTTTTTATTGTGACTGTCTGCAGATACTTGCTTAGATTTTTCTTTTACTGGTTCTTTATAAATGAAGGTCTTTCCTTCCTCTTCTTCAGATTCCTCCAGGATAGGACTGGGCATGCCAGGCATAAAGCCAATCACAGAGTCAGGAGTTCGGGCAGTCAGGCTTACTTCTTCTGAGCTGGGGGTTTCAGGGGTAACAGGACTTTTTCCAGAATTCTCCATGAAAGTCACTTGTTCTAAAGTGTCATCTTCTGGACTTCCTTGCAAAGTTGGAGACTGTTTTGGTTTGACAGGGTAAATTCCGCTCCTTGTCTCATGTACTGTTCTACTCTCATGGCTTACAATTTTCTTGTATGTTGCTAGCTGCCCTGAGGCTGTTTCTCTTTCAAACTGCTTTCCAACTTGAATGCTGACATACACTGGCAATGGTTTAATTTCTTTGAAACCTTCAGCTATAACAACGGGGGTTACTTGATCAAAATACTCTATTTGGTCACTATCAACACCATTGCACACTACAGTGGACTGACTACATTCCGATGAGTCTGTGGATTTTCCTACGGATGACCCTTGAGTAGACTTGTTGGATTCAGTGCTACTGTGCAACCGATTTCTTGCTAAAGAGGCCACATGAGACACCACCTTCTCTTGTTGTATAACAGATGCATCTAATTTTAAAGATGTAGATTTGGCAATTTCTGAGAAATTAGAAGGCTTTCTTACAGGAATTTGGGATTCCGAGTTTTTTTTTAGAGTATCATTACTATTTGAGCTTTCATTACCAACAAATTCTGTGTAAATCATTTTTTTAGTTGTTTCTTGTCTTGGGGAATCTGTAATATTGGAATCTCTGTTATGGTCATGGATCAAAGAATGAGTAGGTTTTAGGGTTTGTGGTTTATAGTTTCCATATCCTTGGCTTTCCCATGTTTTGAATAACCTTTTCTCTTCCTGACTTTTTACCTCATGTTTGGGTGATGATAACTTTTTTGAATCACTGTCGAGATCTCTCCTTTGACTATCCGGTGTTTTTGGAGAACCTGAACCAGCAAAAACTTGATATACCGGTAGCTTACTTTCTTGGAGCTTTCTAACTGGAGGATTTGAGTTTGGATTACTTTGTGTTTTTTTGTCTTGATTTTGAGCTTCTTGTTCAAACTTTAGCCTCACTGCACTAACTTTGGAGGAAGACATTTGAAAAGGTTTAGGGCTTTCTCCCTGTGCTTTACCATCTGCATTATTTCTTGGGTCTGAATCATTGTACTGCAGTAATACCCGTCTTTCTGGACTGCTTGGTAAACTAGCACATTTCCTGTCACTGGGGCCAAATCGTTCTCTAAGTCTTTCTCTGCTCCACTCTTCTCCCTTACCACTATATGGAGACCTCTCCGGACTGCTGTGTGTAGAGCTGGGCCCTGACCGAGATTCTCTGAAGTCTGGTCTGCGTGGTTTTTTCTCTGGTGATGAAAGCTCATCGTTCAGTTGCTCTGTCTTATCGCGGAAAAATTGAGAGACCTCACTTAATTTTTCCTCTGCTTCTTTCACAGTTCTGTCAACCCTATCTTCATACATAAGTTGTTCTCTATCTTTACTCTGTGTGTCATCTGAAACACGCATCCATACGGATTGTTTTGGGCTTCCAGGCTCAGATGAATACTGTAAAAGTGTGAGCTTGTCAAAGTTTTCATCAACATTTGCCATTCGTCCTGATTTGTCAAAGACATTTCTCGAAGACCGGAATACATACTCTGTTCTTGGCCCTGCTGATCTCCCTTCACTGTGACTGCTTCTGTCTGGTGAATGGAAGCGAGACCTATCTCTTAGATATTCCTCTGAGTCAGAATGAGACTGATCAAGTTTTTCTGAAAGTAGCATTTTCTCAGCAAAATTGTAGGATTCTCCTCTTAATTCTGATGATTCATCCTCATTGTACTCTACTGATTGCTGACTAAGAAGCTTTAGGGCTTTGTAGGAGTCATCTGCAATAAGCTGTGCTGAGCTGGGACGACTGTCCTCCTCCTGAGACATGGGTGTGTTCACTTTATGGGAATCAAGGTAAACGGGAAGTGACTCTTCTATTTCTTCGTCATCTTGTCTATTCCCTGGATAGTAATACATTTCCTTATCTGCATGGTTTTTTGTTTCTCGAATGATGACCTCTGTTGGTTCAGTTTTATTGCCTTTTTCAATGTGAACCTCAATTATTCTTTCAACTTTTGGTTTGGAGTTGAGGTCTTCATGGGCTCTTTGGGATGTTTCATCATTACCAGCTTTGTGTTCAAAAAGTCCAGCCAACTCTCTAGATGGATCTTTGCCTGACTGAAAAGCCTTCATTATGTCATGAACAGACATAGTTTCCTCACACCTCTCTGATAGTGCTTCCTTGCCAGGTGGTTTGTGGTACACCATTCTAGTAGTAGTTGTGATATGAGTTTCTTCCTTTACCCTCAATCCTTTTCCCATTGGATCCTCTTCAGGGCAGACTTTTATCAAATGGCTTTTATTTTGCTCTGAAGTTGATAGAGTTTGATTCTGATGCGTTTTAGACTCTGAATCAAAATATCTGACAGGTTGTGTATCTTGCATTGCAAATTGTTTATTTTCCTCTGAGGGTTCATAGCTCCTGATCACATGAACAACCTCGGTCCTTGTCTCAGTAATCACTGGCGGAACTGGAATATCTTGAAAAAGGGCTTTTGGGCCCATGCCCTCTGCACTTTGAGGGGCTGAAGGTGTCCGTTCACTTCTGGTCTCAAACCCACTGTCAGAAAGGGGACTTTTATCTTGTTCATGTGATATATCATCTGGGGATTCAAGCACAATTTCTGCCCCAAAAAGTGAATCTGCTATTTTGCTGATTTCTTTGTCTGATGGTGAACATCGCATATTTGTTGGAGGCATTTTGAGCTTATGCTCCTGAACTGCAATGGTTGGCTTTAAGACTCGCTTCTGCTTCTCTTTGCTCTCTCCTTCTCTTTTGCCCTCATCTGTTTTATGTTTTGTGTCATGCATTTTGGACAAAGAGCTGCTTCCTACATCATTGGCCAGATAGTCTACTACTTTAGAGAGATTGAAATCTCTATCCGGTATGGGCTTTGTTTTGGCTTGAGGAACTACCGTCTCATATCTTGGTGGATAGCTCCAGTTACTTGGTGGTTGTTCAACTTGAACTTTTGAGAAGTGAATATCATCCAATGAACTCCTTGCCAGTGAAACTCGGCCTTCCCGTGGGGCATCTTTAGTTAGAATTTCACTCACTTTTACTAAGTCTTGTTTTACTTTTTCTACTATTCGATATGGTTCTTCATCCTCCATCTTGGCCTCCCTAGGAGAATCTGTTTGAAATCCTTTTTTGGCTGTTGAATTTGGGTCTGTCTGCAAAAGAGCAGACATCCGGATCAAGTCCTCTTTCATTTCAGCTACATCCTTCAAAATCTCTTGACTGGATGATAAGGGAGATGTGTTGTTTGATTTGAGGGCAGGTGAAAAAAGAGGGGCTTTAACGGGGGAAAGAGTTCTGACAAAGGAAGACTGTGCATTGATTTCAGCTGGCACAGCCTTTCTTGGTGATAAAAGAGCAGCAGCTGACTTGGACACCTCTGGTAACTTCTTGAATTGTGGCTCTGGCAGCACATTGATGACAGAGTAGACAGGAACTGTCACTGTACTGGATGTTACAACTGTTGTGACATTTGGAGGGGATCTTAGAGAGGCATAGAGGGAGCTAGATGCTGATGATCTAATGGACTGGTATGAGGAGGATGCAGAGGATGACATGGATTTCAAGGTTCCATAACCAGCAGAGCAAGAATTTAATGTTTTCTCAACCTCATCAAAGGCTGCATTGACACTTGTTGTCGCAGCATTGGTCGTTGCTAGTATTCTCTCTTGAAGACTGCTGGCGAGAAGAGACGTTGGTGATGAAGAACGATACTGTGTAGGGGAAACAGTTCCATTGATCATCGCTGCAGCACTTGGAGGGGTGTTGGATTTAATTGGTGATGATAGAGATGAGAAAATATTTCTAACAGGGCCAGTAGCATCAGAGGCAAAGGAACGCATTGATGAGAGGCCAGGGACTGTTTTTATGGGTGAGGAAGAAGAAACTGGGCCACTGGAGCTTCCAATAATGGTCTTGTATGGCGAGGTGAACATACTGAGAGAAGATTTTGGAGATGTTGGTGGGGTTATTCCCAATGATGCTCTCTCAAAAAGAGGGCTTCCTCCAGCAACAGGGGGGGTCCTCGATGACATTGCAGTTAAACCCTTTACAGATAAAGGATCCACAGCACTTTTTCCCGGTGAGGCTAAGGGACTCTGTGTGATCTGAGCAGGGTATTGCGTTTGCTGGACTACAGTTTTTATAGGTGAGGAGATGGTTCTGTAAGATCGAACTGGAGAGGCTATGTCACTAACTGACTTTACAGAAGAGGCAGGGGATCCAGGGATGTTGGTCTTGATGGGGGAGGCAGAGTTGATGGACCAGACAGACTTTAATGGAGAGGCAGAGGGCGTGTTGGATGACGAACTGGAGAGGGAGCCAAACCCAGACTTGGCTTGGCAAGAGACGGAGACAGGAACAGGCGACCACGCCTGATAAGATCTCGTTGAAAGGACAGGTTTGTGAGGGTAGCTAGGAGGCTGTGTTCTTGACGAGCTTCGATCAGTTGTTTCTTCAACAATAATTTAAAACCAAAGTAATAAGGAAGCAAACGTAAAATGTAACAAAAATAATTTGAAATAAAACATAAAAACCAGAAAGAGAAATTTGAGTCAGTCAGAAAAGGCAATTTTCAAGAGAAAAAGGCAAATAATTCACACACAATTAAGAAAGGTCCATATGATGAGTTCTGATGAGTAATGACAAAATGCATTCATATACAACATGGAGTGCAGATTGAAAAATAAAATGCTTGACACATTAAAGAGGTGAAAGAAATGACATGATAACAAAAGAAAAACTGTTCAATTGACTTTTGATGTGCTAAATCCATTTGCCTCCTTGCAACAGTGCCTTTTACTAGATTTTTTTTAATGTTCCAGTAAATATTAGTATCATATTTATTATTGCCAGATGACCCCACAAGTGTAAATAAATAGTATAAAAAGATCACTTGAATTGTTTGGCAGTGATTCAAAGTAAAACATGAGATTGCACTTTACAAAAAGGTGGCAGAAATATCATTCATAGTACATGTTTGCAAAACCAAAAACTTCCCTTAATATCTCCATTTACTACACACTAGAAAGTACCCACAAATTTAGTAACAGTACAATGGAGAGATATCAATACTTTTTTACAGCCTGTTTTAACAGAATAACTTGAAAAATTAAAGCTATTGTAAAGTGCAACCTGTTAAACAATAATAAACACAGCCGCACACAATCATAAAGCCAATAAGAGTGAAATAGTCACATTAAAGAATGAAGTGTTTTCAAAAAAATGTAATTTTATTCAACATGGACAGAGACATATGAATTTTGTGTTTCCACAGAAGAAGCAAAAACAGTTGAAACAGAGTGACATCTTTTAAAATGATTAAGCAGGAAGTAACACATTGAAAACAATGCAAATGTCTGATGGTGATGACAGATGAATAACAGTACATGTTTCAGGTGGTGAAATAAATAATAGATGACCACGTGTTGTAAAGCAGACCTCTTTTATGCCGAGTAGAAAAGAATGTGCACACTATGTTATGGGACCTTTTAGACACTAAAATATTTATCAAACAAAGTTAATGAAAGTAAAAATGGGAAACTCACTCGCTGCTGGGTCGGTCAAATAGCTGTAGCGCTTACGCAAAGCTAAGGAGGCAAAGGTATGACGTCGTTCTGGCTTTTCAGTCTGAAACAAACAAAAAAGAACAAAAAGGTTTTAACAGAAAATTATGGAAAAATGAAGTCCTGGCCGATCAGAAGGAGACTGGAATATTCCAATTCATATTACACGCAGATTGTCCTGTCTCAATTTATTAGTCCCGTTACTGTCTGCAAGAAGAGATTCCACTTTGTTTCTATTTATAAACTCAAGCTTGTCTTGTTTGAACTGCTGCTTAGTTGTTTAAATGTCCTCTTTCAGCTGCACTCCTTAATCCAGGTGTGTCAAACTCATTCAAACATCCACATACAGTTTGATTTCAAGAAGGCAGGACCTGAACAATTGAAAATATGAGAAATAAGTGCATTTTTAACAATACTGTGCACTATTATAGATGTACATCATTAATGTAAATTAATATGTATAGTACACAAAGACTGCAAAGCATTTACTCACAAAAATATCTGGAATTGAACTGTATTTACCTTCTAATCAATGGTTTTCCTGATATTCTTATTCTTTACAAAGATCATGCCTGTAGGTGTATTAGGTGCTATGAAGGGCTGGATTCGGACATCCCTGCATTGGAATGCTGGGGCACATTGCATTCACTAAATTTAAAAGTTATCTTGTTATTATTATATTTATACATTTATACAATTTAATGCTCAAACCCCCAGAGACAGTTGGCTCTTTATCAGGTGAGTGGATCAATTTAGAATATTGAAATAATCGTTCATTTGTGTTTTAAGATTGTGAAAGAACGCGCACTCAAGGATACCAGTGTTATAAATAATTATAATGACTGTTTGGTTTTGGTTTTTAAAATTCGATTTACACACACACACACACACACACGCACACACACACACACACACACACACACACGCGCGCACACACGCGCGCACACACACGCGCACACACACGCGCACACACACGCGCACACACACACACACACACACACACACACACACACACACACACACACACACACACACTGGTGGAGGTAAGCCACATCTAAAGTTTATAAGAGGTGAACGTATGCAATTTTTTTTAGACTTTGGTGTTGTTTGTTCATAACTAAAAACATAAAGGTGTTTATTTCCTGTTAGCACTTTCAAGTTAGTTACTTATGTTGTAATTGTTATAATTCTCCTTTTTAAACCCTTAATTTACTGTTTTACATGCAGCCTAAAGCATTGTAGTCAGCACAAGAGTGAAAAACCAGCAACATCCGGATTAAGAAAAAACAACGATTAAGTGTTTAAAATAGTGAAAGGTAAAACTTTACATTTTCAGAAGACCAATTACCCCAATGGTTGATAAAGAGTTCTACTGGACATGTATGGAAAAGAGGACAGATGAAAAACAAGCCAAAATGTGGTTCAACAATTGGCTCCATAGGACTGAGGATGGAGACAACAATAAACAAATCTTCGCTAAATAAAAGAATTTGCCGTTGAGGATTACTTCAGCAATGAAGTAGCTGTGTACACACATGCAGTCAGAGAAAGTGACGTCTACCATAGATCTCCTGATGGGTACTGGGTCATTTACAGAGACTGGTTTGCACTAAAACCAACAAAAAAGGGGGACAAAGCGAAAGCAGCTCCATGTGATGATGAAGAATCTTTTTACCTCATCATCAGGATCAGACTCCATATCCTGTGGTATCCCAAGATGCATTGCAGGTAGGAGAGAGATGACACAATGGAGAGCAGGGGAATTACGGTGACCAGGGAGAAAGGGGAGGGGGAAAACCAGGAAATGAAAATGGAGCAGCGAAATCAACAAAAAGCCATCAAAAAAAAATTAACTATTGAATTAATAAATAAAAACAAACAGCAAATCAATTGAAGGCAAACGCATAAATAATTACATTTGTTTGTGATTGATCAACAACACAACAAACATCAGCATTTTTCTTTTGTGCCCACACAAAGCCAGGCAATACAAAAAAAAACATAATGTGCATGTGTGACTGCAGGTGTATGTTGTGGGGTCTTATGACTGGCACAGGCTTTAAACACTAATAAAAGACACGAGCAAGCAGTCGAGATTAACTGAACATCAACAGCTCCTCTCCTGTCTTTCAGTCTGTTGACCCTTAGTCACATGTTGATGATGTGATGTGGTCTATAATGAATGACTCAAAGAGGGTAGCCCTACCTTCTTATGCGTTGGCAGTGTGATATTCAAATTGCATATGGCAGTTTGGGGAATGCCTTTTGCACTTTTTGCCTCTCTCAGAAATGAGAGGCGGCCACATGGCTCCTGGCCCATATCACGGATCTATAGGAGACATGTCAAAAACATTCATTTATTACCAATGGATAGATTTGTATGCAACAGCAACAAGAGCATTATTAGTATTAACACTATAACTTAAGGAAAACCATGCAACTATAATTTTTATATGAGAGTACAGTACTTTAAAAGGCTAATGTAGGTAGCTAACTCTAGCTCAAATTAAAAAAACAACAACAACAAATGAAAACAGATTAAAACACAATTATCAAAAGCACTCAGAGGGCGGATTCACTAAAAGTATAGGGGTATAAAAACGTGTGCAAACGTCACTCCTCACGCTAATAAGCCGTACAAACTCTAGGGAATCAGGAGTGCACAGCTGCTGCACGTCGTAATGCGCCCTCAATCCATTTAGCACGTTTCCCTCTAATTAATATGTATAGTAGTAGCGGAGCTCACACGGAGAGCAAAAAATGGGAGGAGGACAAAGGAGGAATTAATCAAATCTGGAACTGTTTGCGGTGATTGTTTTAGCACTGGAAAATAGTACAACTGACAGGCAGGTGCAAACTCACACGCACAGATCCGCTGCAGTAAATGTTTACACAAAACACAGTTGAGATGGAAAAAAAGGCTCCAGTTAACATTTTTAGTATAAGAAAATAATTCAAATAAAACAATAGTCAATTTTAACAGCCACTGAATGAGAAAATAAACCATGAGTAAAGTGTGTATGAGGGAGATAAAAAGCTTTACACCCGCAGCGGTACGGTGGAGAGAGGATGCTGTGCATGCGAACGACACACCACTTCAGTGATGTTTTGACCGTCAAACTGTGGTGTCGCGTTGATGGAAGGAGCATCAGGCCAGAGTCAGCTGATCAGATGGCACAATGTTCACATATTAGAGTGTGGTGACACAGTGTTACTCAGGAGGTCAAACCCGCTGGATGATGGTCAGTAGATCATCTTCAAATGGTGCAGACTAATTGACAAACTGTGTTGCTGTATTAACTCAGATCAATGGTGTCAACAGACCAATAGGACGGTTTCTGTCCAAATCTGCCTATTTTTCATGGTCTGATCAGAGGAAAGTTACAGGACCCCCACAATAAATTAGGGGGAAAAATATAATTAGGTTTTAAAGTTGTTGTTGTTTTTTTTGTTAAAAAAAAAAAAAAAAAAAAAACATTTTTATTCGTTTATTTAGTTTTCTGCATTTATAAATGTTTGTGCAGCAGACCGAGAAGTCCATCTGTCTCCAATTCAACTTCCTCAAATGTCGTTGTGTGCTTCTGTGCACTCATGTCTCCCCAATGAACGAGCAAAACGCTCATTTAAATAGGGCGGTCTACACCACTTCTGCACGTGCACTAATCATTGCTGCAATCTTAGTGAATTCCTCGCAGCAGGTGAGGAAACTGTGTCACCAAATGATTCAGGGACGCAACTGGTTTAGATATTTGCATTTATCTGAATCATTGATCCTGATCATGGTACCATGATCATTCACACTTTAAAGGCTTGTATGAAATATCTATCCCCATTAATAATGATACAGTAGGTCCAAATGTAGGACACCTTCTTTTATTTTTTGAAAAATCACGATAAATTGTGCAATCTGGATCCAATCCTGATGAAACTCTGTGGGGTAATTGAGAAACCCAATCCAACTTAACACAGTCAAATCTCATGAAGATTGGTCAATTACAAACTGAGATATGAATTTTTGAAATCTTGCCAATGATGAGAAATAGGGACAGAATGAAGCAACGCTTATCTAGTTCTGCCCCTTTGCTATAGCATCCAAAAAAAAAAGTTTTTGACAGTGGTGGTTCCTACCTTCACATTAAAAGGAAGCCTGTTTTCCTTGAAGGAGTAGAAATTAAAAACAAGCTGTTGTCCACTTTTGGACAGAGGAGACAAATTCCCATAACAATCCACATGGATAGGCTTCCCCTCCAACACCTAAAAGTCCATTAAACACAAATGTAGTACCATCAATTGAACACATGGTGGTAGTAATGTTGACCTTAGAGTGTAAATTAATTGGATGAGGAAATGACATGATGCTGATGACTGTTTGCCCACCTCGATGTCTTTGCTACGGGCAACCTCCTCAAAGTTTTCCTGCTGCTCCAGGGTTTTGTCCACTTTGTCGTCTGTCATGCAGAAGCAGCGCAGTCGGGCCTCGACCACGTCGTTCATCTTGGCAAACACCACAAACTTGGCCAGGTACGGCACGCAGATCAGCTCCCGGTATAACTGAGACGCTAGACTCACCGTCTCAGGAATCTGGTGACAGTCTGCAAGCCAGAACCTGAACCATGGAGTACCCGTGGAAAAAAGAAGGAAAAAGGGAAACACAAATTAGAGATTTTTTTTTCTTTCAAGTCTGCAAGTTATCAACAAAGACAAGATTTTCATCTGAAAAAAAATCCTCTCATGCGAGTCCTAAAGTGAGCTATGGTAACAGTCTGCACATTCACCTGATTCAAATCTTCTTGGAGTTCATGACTTTGTGGCATGAGGTTCATTAGTGTTCCCTCAATAATGTCACAAAACCTAACTGTATGTGTGTGCACCAACTTGTGCTGAATTCAAGGAAATCGTGTAAAAACAATTAGCAAAAATGGCTAAATCTACCTAAGTAACAATATACTACGTGAGTATTTCATTTTCTCTGTAGGAACCTGCTCTGCCAGTAAACAATTAAATTTTTGCTTCATGTACTGTCATAATAATGATTATCTTTATGTACCTTCAAAAAAAAAAAAAAAAACTTGTAAATAAATAATAATAATAATAAAAGAACAAAAAAAAAAGGCTTGAAAAAGTTTAGGCGATATCTGGCCCTAAAAACCAAACCTGGTGGTTATTGAATTTCCAAAGTGTTTTATACTTTATCCCCTTACATTATATCAGTCTAAATCTGTATAATCTATACAAATGGTATTAATGAAGATGTTGAAGGACTGGACTGTAGCACCTAATTAATTGTATCGGACACATGAATAACCTTTTCCAAAACCCGAAAAACCTGCTTGCTACACAAATACAAAATTTCAAGATGTCTCTTTTAGCTAAAAGATTAACGTTATATGTCATAATATTACTTTACATGTATTATTATGCGTCATGTGAACAGTATAAATGTATTGAATATTGACTTGCTTAGTCCTAGTGCTATGATGATTTCTTAGGGGATTAGAACTACAGACTAAAAAAATACCTAAACTTTTATTTTGCCTTAAAAAAAAAAAAAAAAATCAGAGAAGGCACAGACTTTAGGAGTCTGCTAAAAATAATAAAAACATTGTGCACAGAACTTCAAGTAATCCAGATTTAAATCCGATAACTAGTTTAACCATGATATTTGCAACTTGTGCTTAAATTTTGATGTTAACTTTATCCTTTTTTCTTCTACATTATTTCAGAAATAGTCCGGAACTGTCAATGATAGCAAAGGATGACCAAAGTGCTTAGCTTACATTATAATAGTATTATAATGAAGAGGGCATGTCTCACCTGGCCGACACGTTTGTGGTAAAGGAGACACAGTCAGTAACGAAGGACAGCGGGGTGGTGCCTGTGATGTCCTCCCATTGCGCTGGGGACGTCCCTCCTGGGAAGCAAGAGACAAAGACAAATGAGCTCCCTATCATTAAAACACATTGTCCTTAATCATTACCTCATTCACCTCACATTAAAACATCAGCGTATTTTCACACCGAGTAAGGGATTAGTAATAAATAATTTATTGGGGATGGCATCTGAATCATAGGCAGAGTTTGAGATTCTTGTCGAGGGGGGAAATAAAAAATAGAATTAAATACATAAACCTTCTCGAGATTCGCGAAAAAATTTGGTTTTTAACTCACTCAGTGCCCCCGACGAGATATCTCGTCATTTCAAATCTGAACGCTCAGCACCATTGACGAGAACCTCGTCATTTGCATTTTTTCACGGGGATTACTAGAAAACACCCTGGCGGAGGTCCCTCATCAATATCTAAGCTGTGGGGTGTTGTAGTGACCAACGGTGCCCTGACCATGGCAGCGGTGCACCTTTAGATGAGAGATTAGCCACTGATGCTACCATTAGCTGGGTAGGAGAAGGAGGAATGAGTGAGAATATGGTGCTACAAAGTGATATTGTGACGTATCCAGCAGCTCACAGCTCCACATACTAACACAGAACATGTGTGGACCTGAGTGGATTATTGATAATGTTGTGATCGTGAGATAAAACCATCAACTAACCGGGCTAAACGGGTCATTGCTGCGTGTGGGGAGGAAGAGGAAGTTATGTCTGTGTACAGACTGACGGGAGGGAACGTTGGAGGAATGCCAAAATACAGTAAGAAATTCATTCAACTCTGACATAGACAGCAAAATAATAATAATTTTGCCATCAAAAGCCCGGTCTCAGTGTTTTTTTTAATGTTTTATATAAGGAAACAATGTTCAGATGTTAGAGTTGTCACTAAAGCAAAAAAAATAGCTTTAAAGTCACTGACAGGATTTTTTTCCAAAAAGGCTGTTTTCTCAGCTTTTTGCTCTGAAACTGAAGATTTGTGTAAAACTTGCTCTATTCAATGGCTGATTACAATAGAACGGAACAAGCCAGAAACAAATGGTTCTTTTTTTCAGGACAGTAGAGGCTTCAATCTTTCAGAATCTGGTGTCAGATTTCAGATAGTCATAGGAGAAAATATTCTGTGGGTCTTTAAAATCAGCCAAAATGCTCAAAAACGGCTGGCACTGAGGGGGGTAGAAAATTTGAAAATGGCTGGCACTGAATGAGTTAATCATACATGAACTGCTGGGTGCAGTGTCGCTTCACCATTTACATTGCGCGACAAAAGATAAACCAACCTAAAGTCTCAAAAGTTTGGGACCTTCCACTAAAAACTTAGAACTAACATCTGTGACATGAATCTAACTATAATATAATAACGTTTCAACACGGTTTTGTAGCCTTGAAAGGAAGACGATGGTCACATGACTTGTGCGCCAAAAAATAACTTGTATTTTTAAAAGAACCACAAATGAATTCTATTTTGTACAGTCACTGTGTTTTAGGGCACTTAAATTATATGTATATTATGTACATTATATTAAGAATTTTATTTTTTCAAATGAATTTGGGAAAACTATAATAAAAGCTTTTGACCACTGGAGGGGGGGCAATGCTCCCCCGGCCCAGCAAACTGCGTATGGTCTGAATCCTACAGATTTGTTCTGATACATCTTTAGTGCATCGCAGGATTTAGCCCTCCCTCTAACTTGAGTTCTCCACATTGATCAGGGTCTGTGTCTGGCGAATCCTTTCGGAACCAGGGAGGGACATGAACAGAATGCTTGAAGCTGATTGGTTGAAGCGCCTGACCACCATGATTTGTTTTAGCCAATCACACGAGAACAAATAATGAAGTTGTCTAAGCACATATGTCTTTACCGTCCAAAAATGCACAAAGCATCTCTCGCTGTTGCTCTTTCAAAAAGAAATGCTGGATTCTTCTAAAACTGAATTTATAGCAGCTTCCACACGTTCATCCTCCTGCGTCGACATCTTTCTATTTTGATTCGGAGCTATGCTAATAGCGGTAGCCCAGCTAGTTCCTCTCCCAGCAATTGCGCATGCGCCAGTTTTGCTTCTGCGCTTCTGCCTTCGTCACACCCGGATATCCCACCCTAAACCATAACGCTGCCTCATGATTGGTTCTAACCGGTTTGGTTCGGCTTCGAAAGGCAAAGGCGGGAACAATACAAGATGGATTCTGGTGTTTGTGAACACCAGGAGAATCCATCTTGCAGGCAAGGTTAGTTTTTTCCACAGTCTGTAGGTTGAACTTGCCTGTGATGCTGCAGAGCAAACGTAGACATGGTGCTGCATCGCCTCTCTGGCCACTAGGATGGCCCTCAGCCGACCGCGGTGGGACAGGAATAGTCATTGTGATGGGTTTATGAAACTTTCTCCTTCTGGGCTCCACAGTGACGATGGGGCTGAATGTGGCTCTGTTCCCGAGGATGGTCCTCACCAAGTCATCAGGCACCGGTTGGGCCTATCAGAGAGGGAGAGCTAATCTTAAGTCTGTGTAATGCAACCAGGTGTTTCCTGAATATTTGATCAAGTCTGAAAACAAAAAAAATCTGCAAAACTAGGTCATGTATAAAAAACTCAGCAAGTGGATTTACAAGGAAAAATGCTGAGTCATGACAAGAGACGAAGCAGCTCTTCAGATTTTTTAATGTACCTGCAGGCCTACGCGGATTCTCTTTGTGAGCGCCCCCTGTGGGAAAGAGGCCTGCACCATGGGCACAGTGCTGCTGGACAGCATGCCTCCATCAGGACCCATGTGATTTGATTCCTGCTTAATCCTCGACACCACCGCAAAGTATTGCGGAAAATCTTGGGTGATGATGCGGCAGATGCGCTTCTTCTCCAACTCAGCAGGACTGTCCAACTCTGTGACAGGAAAAGATTGTGATAAGTTCTCCAAAACCATCAAAATCAAACAACAGAAAAGAAAACTAATTTAAAAGTTTCTGTCTCTTGAATTAAGGACAACTATTCTAAACAAAATGTTCCTAAATACATCATGTTTTAAGTTATTTTTTCTTTCATTGACTTTCTGTAAACACGAAGAGCCTGATAAATGTTTAAGGGAGAAACTGAGTCCAAGGTTAACGAGACAGCTTGTAAGTGACACCGAGAATCAGTGTAGCGTGAGCCAAGGATCTATACATGACAGTTTCTGCATTTTCAAGTTGGCACAACTGCAGGACGTTTAATATTTGATCATCAATGTTTCCAGAGGCAGCACGAGGCTGAATCGAATGGAAACTAAAATTATTATAATATGTTTTAATTCTGTTCCACATTTGGAGTATATCAACAAAACAGATATAGTCGTCCTTCCTGAACTGCAATAGACTTGGCATTTTGGCTTTTAGCAAAAATTGTAATATTTGTGACAATGATAAATTACTTTTTACATTTTTTGTTTTCATTTTATGAGAGCATTAAAATACAGTGCATACTTCAGACAACATACATTGGTACATCTTTTGCCGATCACAATATAGATTTTTATGTTACAAAACAAGGAACAAAACACAGAAGGTCAAGTGAATTATGTTAAAAAATTCAAGAAACAGAAAAAAATACATATATATAGATAGATATAAAGTAAATAAAGAAAGTCCCCCCAGGGAGTTTTAAAATACAATCATGAATAATATAAATCAATCATTTGGCCCAATAAAACATCCAACAGTGAAGTACACACAAACCCCCAAATGTTACTATTGTTGCTGTTCGGGGTGTATAAAAACTGCATAATTGTGTGACATTACAGAGCTGTTCTGTACCCTTTGTTAATTGCTGTGAAAAATAAAAAAAAGTGAAAAAAAATAAAAAAATAAAGTATACACAGACAAATGACGTCTTATAAAACTTAGCGTATTTGATATTATTGGAAACACAAATAAACATTTAATATTTCAACTTTTTTTTATATATAAATTAATTATTAAATTCTGGCTTTTCATGAGGTCTAACTTGTATAGGAGACTTTCTTGTGTTACCTGATGCTAAAAACACCAGCCATGGTTTTAAAGGCCTCATATCAGAGGTATTTCTAAACTAATTATGTGTGTGGTTTTTTTTTTGTTTTTTTTTAAAGAAATCTGATTTGGAGTCAGATTTAAACAATTATTTGTCAAATTTTTTAAACTATTTGATTAGCAGGTACCCAGAAAAAGTATTCTTTTTAAACTGTGGGCCACTTCACCTTCATCCATCCCAGCTAGCAGCTCGGTAAGATCTTCCGCTTTGCCGTCTGACTGGTGTTCTTTCCACGTGTCCCCATTTTCGCTCCTCAGCACAATCAGCTCCCTTTCTTTTCCTCGCATTGAACCAAAATGAGGGATTTCTACAATAACGGGACTGAAAGGAAGAAAAAAACAGTTTGTAAGGTCTGAGCAGACACATTTCTGAGACACATCCTTCTTTAATTTAACTCTTCTTACCCAAGGAACTGCGCTCCGGCAGGTCCGACTTCCACCAGCCTGCTGACCAGTCCCTCTCCCTCCACCATGGGTGGGGGGTAGGCCAGTTTATGCCTTTTAGCAAGACGACAGGTGATGCGTGTTGGTGCCGTGCACTTCCTTGGAGGAATAATGATGCGCATGCCATTATGACGACTGCCTCTCATCGACCCTCCACGGGCGTCCACCATAAAGCTGACCAAGAACCTGCAGCGTTGAAAAGTACATTTTTAGAGTGAAATAAAGATGGAGCATAAATAGATATACACACACACACACACACACAGGTGAAGAGTACGATCCCCATGCTGTGATCACCAAACACCCCAAAAAACGTAGGAAACAAAATACAGAAACAACAGCAACTGAAAAATAGAGATTCAAGTAGAAATGAAAAAGAAGAAGAAAGAGGAGAAAATGCTGTCAGTTCTGAAACCTGGCATTTCTCACCTTCACAACCACAAATTTAGGGCTACAAACAAAAAGCGAGTGAGTTTTAGTTCTGAATGTATAATATTTCCCCCAAAGATTCAGTCACTTGAAGGCAGCATTGAATGATCAGATATCAAAAACCTGCACTAATATAATACCAGTGTTTCTGATCCCTCTGACACATTTCAGATAAATTAGAGCATGTGTCAAACTCAAGGCCTGGGGGCCAAATCCGGCCCTTTAAAACATCCAAATCGACTACGCAGAGAAAAGTGAAAATGGCTGAGAAAACGAATTCTAGTAATTTAGTTGTAGATATCTCAGTCGGGTTGCAAAGGGGCATAAAATATCTGACAAATTTCCACAGGAACTTAAGCTTGGGAATTTTGTCAATATTAAAAAAATCTAAACTTTTCATGAGAATTCTTTATTGAAATGAAGCAGAAATTGGGAGTAATTAAAATCACTGTATCATATCCAAACATAAATGTTGGCATCCACACAAAATAAAAAACTTTAAAAAAAAAACCCCAAACCATTTAAATGGTTTTATTTGGAAGTAGAACTTTCCAATTATCCAAGTGGTATTTCATTAAATTTATCACAAATTCAATACAACTCCAATATTTGCAGGGGTTTGCAGTTTTCTTATGCTTGTATAACATGACGGAAGTCATTTTTACTCTCAAATTGTTGAAAGAAACCTAATTTTTCCCAAATCCTGCTTGATCCTCCAACTATATGACAAGATTTCCCCAAATGTAGTAAATATAGTCACTAACTGTCACCTATTGCTTGGATACTGTCGGTGCCTTATATACTAGTACATACATTTATTACATTTATACATGGAAATTCAAAGTAGCACTAATATTGAAATTGTTCGATTCCCCACCTCTGCGGCCTATTTGAGATCAAACTTATCTGTATTTGGCCACTGAACTGAAATGAGTTTGACACCCCTGAATTAGAAGCTGTATTTAGTTGGAAGAAAACTTACCCATGATAGATGATAGAACATAAAATTGGCATAACTTTCGAATAAAAGTGTTGTCATAAACATTCAGAGTACTTATAGTGCACTCGTGAGGGAAGTTGTGATGATATGTGAATGATAAACTCCCAGCTACACACTTCTAAACACACTCTAAGCAGTGCTAAAGGAAACACCAGACCACACAGATGAGACAGTGACGAGATGAGAAGGAGACAAGGGTGGAGGAGTAAAGTGACATCACTGCGGCATCATGGGTGAAAGCAGCGAACTCAGTCATCACCTGGAGTCATACTGAGGGAGCGGGGAGGAGAGGCTGCAAAATAAACACATGGAGACAATGCAGGAGGCAAACCCCCAGAGCCTAGTTTTAGTATCACATTCTCACAATCATGGCTGGGATCTACAGACGACCTACAGGAACAACTGAAAGGGGGGAAAGACTGAAAACAAGAGGTGGAAAGAAAATAATTAAAGAATAAACATACACACCAAGGGATAAAATGACAATAACAAAAATAGTTCAATTTACAAACTCACGTACGAATAGGAGGAGGAAAGAAACCAAAAACTGTACGTTTGAGATCCCAGTATTAAATTAAAATATAAAGCAGAAACCACAGTTCATGCATCCAAAGCACAATTCATCACTTCATGTCGCATGGGTCAAAGTCAAATCTCGGAGCTAAATCTGGCCCTTTAAAGTATCCCATTCAAACACACAGGAGAAAGGAAAAATGGCAAAGAATACATAAATCATTGTGAAAATTACCAAATAAGTGAGATGTAGATATCTCATATACAATACACAAATTCAACAATAATCTATAATATTTGCAAAACTCACAGTTTTCCCATGTTTATAAAACATGAGGGCGATATTTTTTTTTTATTGTAGAGAACAGAAAAACATCAAAAGTAGGGCTGTTGTCAACCAAGGAAATGATTGGTCGATCAAGACTATGACACAAGTAGCGATTAGTCGACCAAAAAAAAAAAAAACGGAGAATGAATGTGCAGAGGAGGACGAGGAGAAAGAAAAAGAGACAAATATTTTGTTTTGATGTTTTGTGGTGCCAATTTGCTTTTAAACACAAACCATTTATGATATGAACCTT
The DNA here is from genome assembly GCF_900634775.1 of Gouania willdenowi. Lineage (NCBI taxonomy): Eukaryota > Metazoa > Chordata > Actinopteri > Blenniiformes > Gobiesocidae > Gouania > Gouania willdenowi. The sequence continues at coordinate 10,104,623 of NC_041058.1, forward strand.
ATTCAAGCTTCGACCAGAACCCAACACAGCAAAACTTAAACCTACAGGTTGGACAGACATTAGGTATGTATATCCGTGCCCAACCTGAAATCAACAATTAAAACCTATTTTTTCCTCATACAAATGACATATTTACGTTAGTTTTAGTGGTAAGCCTGCTTTTATTAATAAACTGTTAATGTCATCATCAGATCAGCGCACGAGGAAACAAACGCACGTCAAACACAGGTGCGCAGTGCACCCGCGGCACCAGAGATAGCAGTGGATCAATTTACATAATTCACGTATAAAATATAAGGATAATCCATGTTCTTGTGCAGAAAAATATTGATTCAATAGTGCTTGTGCTTCAAGCCTGTCTTAATTTGTTCCCTCTCCAATCCTTTTTTTTTGCAGCCAGCATTCACACAAAGCTGTTGCTGGACATACAATCATGCCTAGGGATTAAATAAATTATATTTGATATTTAATACTTATCACCCGCCGAAAAAAAATAAAAATGACAGAAATGTAAATGAAATGTAAATGAAACTCAACAATATTTGCCGGGACTCACAGTTTTCCCCCCAGCGGACGGCTGCAATCCTCCCCTCCCACAAGTGTCCTCCCCCAAACCATACATGTTGTTGTAATTGTTTTTCATGGGCTTATGTGCTGAGGAGTTTTTTTCCTAGTCCTACACTGTGCGCCCCAACGGGAACATAGTGTAGAATCTGCCTTTTTCCCCCTCTCCATTCCCCCTGTTTTTTCATTTTTCATCTAAGGATACGGGGCGATCCTGTGGCGATCCACAGTTCCCCCTCTCCTGTCATCCCATGTTATATGTGATTGTCTTTTTATGTTTCTTGGACGGGATGTAACTGAAATGCAAATTTCCCCTTTGTTGGACAAAGAAAGGATATCTCATCTTTCTTAGTGCTTATATCACAATTACAGTCGTTTTGTTAAACTGTTGAAAAAACTAAAAATTACTACAAAATCCTTAAATTTTCCTCAAATTATTACATAATATTTCCCTTAATTAAAAGAAATCGGTCACTAAATCTCGGAAATTTAAAGTGAAGATCCTGTTGTGACTGATATCAATCACTTTTTACTTGGATATTGTCAGTTTCTTACATATTTTGCATTTTCTTTATAAGTACAAGTGCAAACTAGGGCCCAATAATGTTGAAATGACATGTTTTCTTGCATAAAATCAGTGGCCCGCTTGGGATCAAACTGCTCCGCATTTGGCCCCTGAACAAAAATGAGTATGACACTCCAGCCCTTTACTGTATAGAGTATATTATTTATATGTTGTGATCAACTCGGGCACATTCATGTTGAAACAACTTATTTTCCAAGCGCACTTGAGATGGAACTGATCCGTATTTTGGCCCGCTGAACTAAATGAGATTGACACCCCTACTTTTGTCATATGTGTGTATCTGCAATGAAAACCAAATCACACGATCACAGAAAGCCGAGAGTTTCTTTCTATGTCAGATAAGATGTAAAATGTCCATCAGTGAGAATGGGGACATCTGGACTATGTCTAAGGACTTATAATATGGCATGAGTTTTTCAGGAGACATTCACTAAGGTGTGAAGCAACAGCAGCATTGCAGGCATCCCACAGCCTCTGCACCATCAGTGCAGCAGACTTTTCAGAGACATCACTAACGTGTTTAGTGCGTTTGGCAAACGTCTGTTTTCTGTTTGCAGTATGTGTGCAGCGTGCGTGGTGGTAAGCAGGTTCTCGGCTGTTCTTACCCAGAGTGAATGGGGCTGGACACAGTGTGCTGGCTGTGGTCCATGGTGTCCGGAGTCCAGCTGTAGCGCCGCATGCATTCCGAACCGTAGTCTCGAGTCACAGCGAGATGCTGTGGGCAAACGAGGATGAAGGAGGACAAAAGGTGAATAAAAATATTTTATTTTTAAATGACTGAGTGCAGACAAGGCAGTAAAATCCAAAGTGAGTTAAAAAAACAATCATAATCTGTGCATGAATCGATGCAATTTCTTGTGGCATGCATGGTCTAAAATAAGAAGTGGACATTAGTAAAAGCTTACATCATAATGTTAAACACTATTGACTACATTTTACCAAAATCAGGAAAGAAAAAAACAGTAGAATGAAGAGAATATGCTGGTGAGAGGGAACCACATCGAGCAAAAAACATCATGCAGCAACAATGAAACAGAAAACTTCAAAACAAACTTCACTGGATGCTTCGCTCAGATAAGCTCAGTCATGTTATGTACATTCAATGAGTGATGCACAACAATTTACCAACCACAGCACTAATGACGACAATGACAATGACATCAACCCCAAACAAAAACAATATTAGAACTCTGGGTAGAGAATGAGCCGGATATTATTCAACATGTCTACCTTATTGAGTGGGTCAACCAAGTAGGAAATGTCTTTACAGACACTCTGAAGCTAAAGAGGAGAAGAAAACGGTTCAAAAGTTACACTAAGGGCACTAAGAAGGCAGAATGAGCTTGTGGACGAGATATGGGAGAAGTGGTTAAAAAAAGTCACTAGCAACTGCACAATACACCCATTATTCTGGGTTGTGGAGTGCTTAGGCATGCCCCAGTTTACACAGGAACACGACAATGGTCCCCAGTCCATCACAGGAGCTCAATGAGGCTCAACTTAACCTTACATACATGACTTTAACCATATGCACGAGAAGGAAAAACAGCCTGCAAACTGTAAAATGACATCCTAAAGGACATTTCAAATAGGGATGCACCAAAATGAAAATTCTGAGCCGAAACCAAAGTTGAAATCCGAAAACCAAAGCACTGGAAGAAATTACTATGCAAATTATTAGTCCTATTGCATTTATGCCTGTAAATGTGTATTAAACTCACTAAATTTAAAACATTGCAATTGTATAAATTACGTAAATGCTTCAAAGAATAAATACATAAAAATATGTAAATGAAATGTTTAGCTTGTCCCCACTCATACGTTAAATAATATTTCACAGGCCTATAACTGACTGGCCTGCTGAAAAGGAGTCAAATTATGTATTATATGTTATTTCATTGAAACATTAAGTGCATTAAAGTTTTTGATGAAAATCAGCTTCTCTGCTTTATTTATCATCAAAGCATGTTCTTGGAGAAGCACACAGACGCTTTGTGTGCTTTGATTGCGGCGCGGATCGTTTCTTGATCGTGCTGGTTTAATCCCATCCAAGTAAAGAGCTAAATAACGTGGACCAAGTACAGTCGTGATGAAGATCAGAGGATCTCTGTGAAGCGTGCGCTGATAGACTCTGAAACCAAATCCATGCTGCTGATGCGTAGCCATGTGTCAGGCTGCCGTGTAGAGGTCTGTGTTGATGAAGGGCAACACAAAGCTACAGTGTCGACGTGACACAGAAATACAAATCACACTTATGCACAAACTCTGCTCGGAAAACTCTTTAGTGCGCGCATCATCACAACATCCTGTTTCAGACGGCTTGTTTTGGTGAGAAAAGCGTGAGAAAATGCACTTTTCGGCTGAAATTTTTTCTTGGCCGGAATTTCGGTGCATCACTAGTTTCAAGTGCAAACGTAGTTTTTGCTTTCAACCACAAAAAAAGTTCTTGACAGTCAATATCAGCACCACCGAGGACTGTGTTCTAGTAAAGCAAACGTCTGCTATGACTCCTGTTGCTGTCTTCCCTTCTATCCACACAGCCTGTGTTTTGATGAATCCATTGATAGAGACAAGTCACAGAGGAAATGCAAACTTGCAGCTGGCAGGGAATGGAATGCACAAATCCCAACGAGTACAAAGCTGACTACAGATGATGATAAATAGAAAAAAAGTGATGAACCTACACAAGTAAAGGACAGAAACACAAGCAGGTCTTACCGTGTCCTTAGTGGGAGCCAGGATCTCTTCGATCATCATGCTGTCTCTGGCAAAGGAGCTGCGGTTGAGCGTGTTGGACCTATCCGAGCTGAAGGAGCGGAGGCTACATGTTACCACGCAACCCCATGTCGGGTAATGACAAGTGAGGGGCAGGGGAACACGGCATAAAACAAAAAAAAAAGCAAGAAGTCCATTACAATGTGTAACTTCCAGGGAAACAGATTTCATGTTTAGTGTGTGGAGAATCCAAAGTTGTATTTAGTGGAGAATAGAGAGCAGCAGATTAAACACAGTTTGTTTGCCTTTAGAGAGCATGGAAGAGAGAAAGATGAGCAGAATGAGGGAAAAGCAAAGGCTTCCTCTTCTAATGTGTGCTTTGTGCATATTCATAATGGACTCATAGTATCCTCCTGATTTACTCCAGGCTTTTGCGACTATAGAATCCTACTTTTGCTGAAAGAGTGACATTACTTTATTCTAAGATTAGCTGACCTGGCCCTGTTTCAAAGCAGCAAAATAAAAAAAAGGGAAGCAGCTCTCTCTGTGTTTTTTTTTATCCATCTTGCTGCAGTCTGCTTTATGGCTTTGTGTGGTGACGTCTACCTATTTTTGCAGCCTCTCAGACTCTCAATGCAGAGCAAGATTTATCTTGTTTGCTGGTTTTTGCTATACTGGGATTCAAACAAACAGTGACTGCAGAGCAGGTTTGGGGTGAACAATTATAAATGTAATTGTTATTTCAGAAATCTGTTGCTATCGTAATCGTAATTAAATTGTAACCGAGTTTAGATAATTGACTTTTTACATGTAATTGCCATGAAAATTCTAGAAAAGTTGTTGATTATAATTTAAAGCAAAACTGGGGAACCATGTTACAATTCTATGTACAGTTCTACACATATGTAGTAAACAACTATTAAAATATGTTTCATATCAAGCTTTCCCACATTTTACCATTTAAAAAAATATATAAATCTAGGGGTATACTGACACAAAAAAGGCTCAGACGCCCACACCTTAAACATTAAAACTTATATTTTCATTGATTAGGAAAGCCTAACATGGTAACCAATAGATAGGGGAAAAAATTAGATGATAGATATTAGTTTTTAATGTATTTTACAGCTGATTTAGGACCCGTTATTATTAGAGATGCTAACAGAAAGCTAACACAAGAGGAAGGTTCAATTTTATTAGGTCATTTTTTTAAATAAATAACCTAATAAAAGTTTTTAAAAAATGAGAACATGATTGTAATTGACTTTCTGAGGATAAAAAATAATTGTAATTGGAAAAAATGCAGGTCGCTGTAATCGTAATTGAATTGTAATTTAACATGGGTAATTGAAAACGTAATTGTAACTGAAAAATGTAATTGACCCCAACCCTGCTGCAGAGTGACTTGCATGATTTAGAGATCATAAAGTTTATCAGTGTTTTTTTTTTGTTTTTGTTTTTTAAACAAATTGTTTTTGTATAAATGTTGTGATATCCAGAAAAAAAGCTGACATTTTGGAGCTTTATTTTACTGTATGGGTGCATTGATGCGCTGTGTGTGAGTGGAGGTGGGGGGGAGCAGAACGAGGGGGGAAAATGCAGAGCTCAGCGTGTTTGAGTGGGCAAAGCATTGAGCACAGAGAACAGCCCTTTATTCAGCACAGCCTGCCTACCCCGCCATGGAAGTTACCAAGCAACTCTGGACGGTGTGAATGGACTCGCTGGCAGGGCAGCGCTGTAGTTAACCTCCACTCCCACCCCCACCTTGTTTGTTCTTCACAGCTTCTTCCTCTTTCTCATTTTGACTATCCTTCCCAAGATATATCCCTCTCTTTGTTCCCATTTCATGCTTGTTTTTCTCTTAAAATGAACTTATCAAACCTCCACATCCATTCATCAGAGCCACAAATTACTTTTTGTTTCTTCTGTTCTTCTAACCATCCTTTCTTCACTCTGCTCCACTCGTTTTGAATAGGATCACTCTTCTGTCTGCTGTACTTGCAATGTTCTGCGTGCAGTCGAGTGCAGCCTCATTTATTTGATGTCAACCTAGCAGTGCGACGAATACGTGCCTGATCACAATACACACACACTTAACACATATTTAAAAATGCTTTAAAATCTTCTTTTTTTTTTTTGGAGTGGCTTGCAGTACTTAGATGTATGACAACACTCGGTGCTATTCGTACGTGGCAGATGACGCTACCGGAAGTCATGTGACCATTAGTTAGTTAGTCCATAACGTAACATAGGGTTAGGGTTAGTTAGTTCGTAACAGTCTAGGGTTAACAATTCATAAATACATAGCATGTCCGTAAAGTACTTTAAGAATATACGTATTAATAGCAATAGTAGCGTCTTAGTCATGTGACCTGTCACGCTACCTAAACTGGCCAATGAGGGGCGCTACGTACGGGTAGAATGTCGGTATACGTGCAGATAGCCACTGCCTATTTCTTTTTTTTTTTTTTACCAATCTTAATGTATATATCATGTATTTTTTTATGTATTTGTTTGTGTAATGAAAATATGTCTTGATGTACCTTTTTATGTAATATTTCTGTATATTTTAACTGTCTCTTCTCTATTCTTACATGTACTAGAATCGTGATTTAATTTTTTTGTTGACCCCAGAAAGATTAGCAACCACGGTGGAAGCTAATGGGGATCCGATGAACAAATAAACAAAAAATAATACACTTTTTATTCTAACATTTATCAACTAACAAAATGTTGAATAAATATATTTATTAGTAAATGTCTGAAAGTCCAAAAGACCACCCAGATAAGTCGAGAGACCCTAACTTTTTCCACACGGCTGTGCAAACCAGCAGCCTCACTGCATTAATAAAGCATCAGTGTGGACAACTCAAAGAGGCAGTTGTTGACAATGGAGTGACATGCATCTATGCCACTACTGTGTGAATGCATTAAAATGCTGCGTGTAGGAGCCTGAGTCCCTCAAACACAGGCTGGAGAGTCAAAATGACTTCTTTGATTGGATGAATTGTGAATGAATTGTGGATGAAGTTTCTCCAATAACTAAAGGGAAAATAATCAACTTTAATGATGAATGCAGAGTTTGATCCCTGGAAGTTACATTTTGTGACAAAACATATAACGTGTCACATCAAACATTTAGGTGGGGGTTAGTGCACACTTCTAAAGCTGTGGTAATGTTGGCACAAAACACGATAGATGCTTTCTACAACTTAATAATAACCGTATCAGAAAATACAACATGTACGAGACGTTTTTTTTTTTTTTGTCAGGATGAGGTGAATGATGATGAACTAGACGCACAACAACACAACAACTTCACTCACACTATCAAACGAGGGATGAGATGACGTTAAAGGTAATGGCTGCTGATCACAATAAAGACCACCATTCAAAGCTAGTTTTCTACTTCTACGTCTACTGTTCTCTTCTTACCTGATTCTAGGGCTACAAAGAAGGACAAGGAAAAAACAGGGAAAGAGAACAAAATAGAGGAATATAAAGTAAAGCATTTTTGGAAAACAGCGTATAGCATGGCTGAAATAGCTTGCATGGTTTCTTCTAGATCGTACTCTATTTCCTCTGGACAGAAAAACAACCATGCAACGTCACAAACAGAAAAGCAAGAAAGTGAAAAGGGATTTTGCTCAGCAGCACACATTCAATGATCAATGACATATTGGTTTACATTGTACAGATGTTTAAACACACATGAACATTTTTATCTATAACATGTCAAACTCAAGGCCTGGGGGCCAAATCAGGCCCTTTAGAGCATCTAATTGGACCCGCAGGACAAAGTAAAAATGACAGAAACAAGTGTATCATTGTATAAATTACAAAATAATTCAATTGTAGATATCTCAGCCCCTCCAAATACACATGTATCCACATTTCCCAAGCTTATATCACATGACACCCCTGATCTGAAGCAAAAGTAAAATGTATCTATTTAAATTTATAAAACAAAGGCTCCACTACTACATCCAATCGAACATCTTGACAAACTGATGTCACAAAGTGACAAATAAGGAAGCCTATTATCATCTTATAGACATGTTTACATTTATTTTAGTCAGTTGCTGTTAGCAGCATTGTTTTTATTTCATATTTATTTAACATTACGGTGCATGTGCCACCTTACAGCCAATGAGTTTAACATAGACATCTTTAAAAAAAAGAGCATCTGGGAACTCATAAGTGAGTATAACAGGGCCTGAATATAAAGTGAATCATTGTGTCAGGATTAATAATTAACTGGCAAGTTTCCAACTGCATTGAGCCTCTATCTATCTATCTATCTATCTATCTATCTATCTATCTATCTATCTATCTATGTATAGTATGACAGAAGGAGCCTACCTGGCTGAGCGGGCTCCTATGCTGAAACCCATGTAGCCCTCCTGGGGGAGGGAATCATCTCCTAGTTCTTTAAGGTCCTGGGGCCGCAGGTACTTGTCCGTGTCTCCGGTGATGGCATCCTCACCTGGTTAACAATTTAAAAAAAATAATAAATAAATTTTAAAAACTCACTAAAGCTGAAGCATCACCTATAGGCAAATAAGTCACAACCAGCCCCATAGGACCATTCTGAATGTGCCATTTAATGATTAAAGGGCCTGTGATGGACATTCTCAGAATCTACTAGTGGCACAGCAGCTTAGTCCTTATGGAGCACTCAGGTTAAACAACAGCTGAGTATATAAATCCACTGTAAAAAAAAAAAAAAAAAACAAAAAAAAAACCAACGCAGGTACTTTCACAGCACTCAGATATCTGAGCATCAGCAGGTAACAAGATCAACAAACGCATCATCCCCACACACGAGAGATCATCAGACCCGGATCAGACCTCGATCAGCGGCCCGATGGACGATGACACGCCGGTCAATGAAGCCGCCGGAGCGGACACAGCGCTTGTCCTTCTCCCTCATGTCCCGGTTTGTGGTGCCTGCCTGCAGCGCTATGCTCCTGCACCGCAGCCCCCTCCTCTTTCAGCACTGCCGCACTGAGCACGCAGCACCAGCAGCCGCAAAGACCACACACACACTGCTCATCTAGTTCCACTCTACCCTTTCACAATAAAACTAGTAAGCAAAAGTGAATCTAAACCTGAATGTAAAATCTTCAGCAACAACAAAAACAATCAGATATTTGGAACATTATGTCAATAAAGCAAAAATTGATCATAGTTACATTAATTGAAAAAAATAAAATAAAATCATTTTCTGGGTTTTACTGTACATGCTAATTTTAATATTTTTGTTGTTGTTTTTTTTTACTCTTTCTTATTTTATCATCTTTATAATTATTTTATGAAATTACTTCTGCATTTGTATTAGTATCTACACTTTTTTTTATCGGTTTAAACTTTTGTCATTTATGTAAAGAACTTTAATCTACAATTGAATGTGTAAGAAAGGTGCTATATAAATAAAGTTTGACTGATTTATTGACTTTGAATGTTCACCATGATTTTTTTTCCCAAACTAATGATAAATAATTGCACCAAAGTAGCGTAAACGCATTTTATTTAGGAGTAATACTTGAAAACTTCACTTTTTCCAACTTTTCGGCCCGATTCGACAGATATGGAAACAATCAGACTCTGTCTAGAACAAAATCGCATCACCGCATGTACACACTTTATTCACCCATCACCACCGGAACCAACACACGCATTCTAGCCGAAGTTAGAGCTGATGTACCACCATAATTGTCAACACAATAATACATCATGCACCATGTAACTATCTTTATTTTACACAAGTGGAACTGTTTTATCTATCCACTCACCTTTGTCCAACGCATCCATATTCACCACAACTCGGTTTGGATTTCCTCAATGTTTTGTTTCCCTTGTTTAAAACACCGGACTTAGATTCTGAACGAGGTTAAAACTATCATGTAGTCCATCCAAATCCTCTTTGTCCTGATTGAAACACTTATCCAGCTTTAGACAGAAGCGATTTCATTTGCGCTCCAAACTATTTACGCGTTTGGCGCTGCTTTTACGCGCGCAGCGCTGAAAAGAGGAAAGAGCGCAGCTCAAACCGGACTGTATTTTATGTCTCAAAGCTAAACTCAAGCATTGGAAGTCCGAGCTGTTAATTCTCCTGCAGGCGGCTCAAACAAAGCTCATCCCGTTGGATTTAAAGAGAGAAAGTCTGCAGTGAGATGGTTTCAGAGGACGTCAACATGGACTACATCAGCTGGACTCTATGGAGCAGCCTGAGGATCAGAGCCTGGTGTAACATTTGGAGAGAAGATAACAAACATACAAGTATTGTCTTGTATATTTGTGACTCAATGCTTTTGCGCTACATTTTATACTGGTGATTATTTCTTATACTGTACATCACAAAATAGAAATATATTTTTGCATTTTTTGTAACATCCCCTAAATATTGGTTTGGCTTGAATTATTTATTGATTTGCTTTTTTGTTTTAATTATGTAATGCTCACTGGGTTGGGATGTCAAGTGTCCTGCCAATAACTTGAGCACATATTTAGCTATTGTTTCTTCTGTTGTATTGTTTTTCAAATAAAGGCAACATTAAGTAAAAAAACAAAAAACAAAATGCTATTTTCATAAGAATGTTCAATATTTTCAAAAATCTAACTTCTTCAAATGCAGTTTATATGTTTGATTAAAAAAAAAAAAAAAATACATTAGATCATTTGTGAATGTCTTTGTGAGACAGGCATGAGCTTTGTGAGACCCTGAGGGTGTTTTATCTCCCACTTACTTACACTTATGGTGTTATTGGTTTGGAAATGATCAGCTTTGCCCATAATTTTAATCAAAACACAATTCAGCATATCTTAAAATTATAAAAATAACTGTTAATAATTTACCACCATGAGGCCGTTTGGCTTTAAAAGTGCAAAAATAAGATTAAACTTCAATGTATCAAATGTATTTACGCTTAATACCCAGTTATTATAGGTGTAGAACATAGGGAGTTGCTGATACGATCCAAACTGGACTACAGTGTGAAAACAAAAGCAAGCTAAATAAGTGCAACGTGTAGCTGAGGTGGACTGTCGTTGAGCGATTGATTGAACAAGCACTACAAGCTGACACCAGGCACTTCAACATGCAGCCTAATAGGATTGGCTTCCTCCATATAGGATTAAAGTAAGTTGTAGAAACTCTTCTCTTCCTGTGGCTAATACTTCAATATACACAACACACGAAGGGGGAGTAAACAGAACTAGATAAATCCAGTTTGCTGCTGCTGGAAAAACTGATCGCCTTTGATTATCAAAACAATACAAGCTCCAGAACAAATCCACCTGCTATCATCTGACATTCAGTCTGACAGTATCAGCTGACAGTGAAACTCCACACGAGCGTCCCCAGAGCAACAACCCATTCAGGAGCTCATTAATTATACAGTCACATGGAAAAATAAGATAAGCAACAACTTAGATTCTGCTATGAAACCTAGCTGTAGTTTAAACTTCTACCAACTTGTTTGCAGTTCATATGGATTACGAATAATAATGTGTATTAAGTCTAATTCGCACGGGATAAGTATTATCTGGGGACCCCATGTAATAAATAAAAGACCCCCTCAACGTCTACTTTTTTATGTGGCGCATTCGCACGGGATAACCGAAGCCTGAGATTTCGCTGAAATTCACGGACATCTCTTGGATATGATGTCAATGCGCTGCGTAACATTTGCTCACATTGTTTTCAACATGACAGGCGCTAAGAAGAAAATTAGGCACTGGATGAAAGGAGAGACCTGGGGTGAACAAAGGTTCCTTCTCTTTTTGTTGCCGTACGTTACGGGCCGATAAGGTTTTGCTGGCCCGGGACCCAAAAGGTGTCCCGGAAACAAAACAACACGCGATAACGCATCAGATCCCGCCCATTTCTGTCCAAATCACAGAGAGGCCTATTCGCATTAGATTAGTATTATCACAGGACCTCGAAGTTCAGCAAAATATAGTAGGTAATTTGAGGGGGAATTAATCCCGTGCAAATAGGGCTTTAGTTACTTTGACACTAATTTCTTACTTTTTCCGAGAGACTGCATAGCTATCTATGATAGTTGAGATGGTTGAAATCCTTAGACTTTTGTTTCACAGGTTGGTAAAAACAGCTGCATTATGAAGATGCATTATAAAAAAAACAGTTTGGAAAGAAAATGACACGTTAAAAACCTCAAAAGCCACAATATTTGACATTTTAGATGCATTTTTAAAACTGAAAGTTTAAAAATTGGCTTTACCATCTCTAACATGAAAGCACAAACAACCGCCAAGTGCCAAATATCCTCTTTGCCAGATTTTGTCAGTTATCTGGATCAGTGATCCTGATCATGGTACTGTGATCATTCACACGTTAAAGACTTGTATGACATTTCAATCCCCATTAATAATGATACAATAGGTCCAAATGTTTGGGCACCCCCATTTTTTTATAAAAAAGTTGCGATGAAATGCAAAGTCCGAATCCGATCCAGATGGAACTCGGGGTAATTGAGGATCCAGCTCGAGATAACTGAGTCAAATTTCACAAAGATTGGTCGAGACATTTTTTGATATTGAAACTGATTCAGAATCAGTATATTGATTCCAATCCCCTTGACATTTAAATGGAATCTTCCATTGCATAAGGTCGATCTTTGGTTAAAACTTTGACAAAATCCTGAGAACAGACAACCAAACAAATAAATAAATACCGGTTTAAAATATCCTAGTCGGTAGAGGTAATAGTCACATCATTACTTTTCTTTTATTCTTTTATAAAGTGAGGAGTTGTATAACCATTAAAAACAACTCCAGGTTGAGTTAAGCTGAACATTGTCACTGTTGCATACATGTGTTTTTCTGTTAGCTGAGGAGTTTCTCGTTTAAAAGAAGGAAACAAAGCAGAAAAAGCAGAGGTTTGATAGACGGAGTTACTGAGAAGTGAAGTAAAACACACCAAAGGTTCAGCACTATTCACACCGGGGACAAATACCTTTTTCAACATCTGACAAAGGATCCTCTATGAGAATGTCTGGCATTGGGGCCCGGACTGTGGGATTTAAATACATTACTGCTCATTAACTAAATATGGGACTCATGCTACATTATTACATTGCATTAGGACCACTGCACGTATAATGTGTTCATCATGACATCCTTTAGTGGAATGGATATATTTAGCACCATGTTAAATTGTTGTCTTTAAATGACTTGTGTAAAGATTAGAGAGAGTTTTAAAAGGTCCAAACAGCTGTTATAGCTGCAAACGCACACAATAAGAAGCAGGTGGTCATAATGCTGACGATAGGGTAAATGTCAAAATACAGCACACAGGAACATCCCATCATCTGTCAAACTCTAATACCAAAGGATGAAAAAAGAACGCTAACATACCTTCATCATCTGACATTTCGAGGAACTCATTCATGGTCTCCGGCACGTTGATTTTGTGCTTTTCTGATGTACTCTGCAAATATCAAATAAATGAATACGATCAAGAAAGACATAGAAACATCATCAACGTCATGCAGCTTTGGTTTCACATAATTATGCAAATGCAATCATTGTCTTTCCACAACAACCTTGTGTTACAGGTATGTCAGTGGTTAAAATAGTCACCATCGAAACCATTACATCAGTAAGAATTCTAGAACCATTCCAGCACTGCTGACCCAGAGCTTTTACACTTTTACACTGGCAACTTTACATTTCTCTCCCACAGAAATAAGTGTTTTTAAAAAGCTGCTGATTCTTTTTTCACCTTCAAACAGGATCATTTACTTTTAGATGAACTTACATCTGTGGAATAGGACTGTGCAATCAGATCTCTTTTATTTTTATGAGTACAAGTGCGCACCTCGGTATTGTTTGATACTGATACCAGTAAGTATCACTATAGGGATATAAAGTAATATTTGACCGAAAGCTATTACTATTGCATAAAATACATTTTTGTTTAAAATGCTGGGAAACATAGCTATTCTAATCTTTTTAAAAATATTATATTATATAAACAACATAAACATATATGACTTGTACATAGTGCTATGAAATAAAATAAAAATAATTTATCATAAATTATTATGTTTTAAAAAGCATGAATTAAAATCATCTTCCATGATTTTTTTTATGAATCCATAGACAGAATGCATATTTATCAAACTTCCTCTTATTTTAAGTTCCAGTTTCACACAACTGAACTTAGGAAGTTTGTTTTAGGATATATATTGTTAAAGCACACACTGGCAACATGACGGCAGCTTTGAGCCGACAGGTATATATGGGGAATTGATGCAACAAAATTAGGACTTTATCATGTTCTGAAGTTTGTGTACTGGAGTCAGGTGGATAAAGGCTGATGAACATTACATGCCTGCATGTCTTTGTATTGATTTTAACAGAAGTTTAGGCAGCATTGTTGACTACTATTGTATGTGTTTTACCATAAAACAACATAATCAGAAGTCTAAGTACAGACAGGGGGAGCAGAGAAACGACCATGACCTTTGACCTGCCTCACTGTAGGAGGAGATGAGTGTGACTAATTCACTTTGTGGATGAATGTGCTGCATCATCTTTCTGTATCTTCACTCATTGTCCTTCTCATCCCACTCGCTGCACGTCTTTCTGTCACTGCTGTCAGACACGTGCGGAGCACAAACACCGCCCTGTCCTCTGCTATATGAGGAGAAACCTTAAGCCCTGTTCTAAGCTTCCTTTGCTCTCTCACACTCACACTTCACACATGTGTCAGTATGACTTACTGTCTGACATACACACTGGTTGACTCACACAGCAGGAGAAGTGGCTGATTGGCCGAGTTTGGATTAGGGCAACAAGTCAATTCCGTTGAAGACTAAATCAGCGACTACGTATTTCATTATGCATAATATTATTGCATTTCTCCTTTGGTTAGAATGCTTTTTGACAGTCAAAATTCAAATAATTGCTCAGTTAGAAGCAAAGTCATTCAGGGCACCAAACCTCCATCAAACTGACATTTGATGGAACATTTAAATTAAATTAAATTAAATTAAAATACTATTTTTTTGTATTTACAGAAAAAAATTATGTTTTGAAAATTTCATAATCCACAACCCTCCCACGCCTTATCCCCCACATATCAACAGGAAAAGTACAATCAATAAACCAAAAAACAAACAAACTAGATACATAGACAATACACATACCAAAATGCAACAACAAAAATATACAAGTAATCTAAATTTCATCAAATGATTTCAGGGCAAGGAATTCGTCCCATACTAAATAAAACAAAATAAAATAAAAAATAAAATAAAATAAAATAAAAAACAAAATAAAATAATTAAAAAATAGAATAAAAATAAAATAATTAAAAAATAGAATAAAAATAAAATAATCTAATTCTACAAACAAAAATCCAAAAATGATAAAATGATTGATGTAGATTGTAGACTAATATATAGATTCTGTGCATGTATGTGCATTACAAGCTGCAGACTAAAAGTCAGTGTCTCACCGTGGTGTTCAGATTCTCATCAGTCACAGGCCTCAGCGTGTCCACCACTGAGATGTAGCCTAATCGACGAGCGATCGACAGGGCAGTGTTCCCGTTCTGGAGGGAGAAAAGACAAAGATGAAACTATTGACAGGATGTGCACAAATAAAAAAATACACATGTAATCAGTTTTGTTGGTTTTGTTGGACAGTTCTCGTGTGTTTGTGCACTGACCACAGTGAGCTCGTTGGCCGACGCCCCGTGCTGAAGCAGCAGGTTGATGATGTGGGTGTGGCCCTGCTGAGCCGCCTGATGTAGAGGAGTATAGCCGTTCTACGCAAAAAGGACAAACACACGATCTGTTATAAAAAGATGACTTTCGCACAGCGAGATCAGTGCTTGTTCAGCGATGATATTGTTGGTATCACTCAGGGTCTGTATACCTTTGTTTTGCCATTGATTCTGGCATTGTTCTGGAGCAAGAAGTTTGCCATCTTTGCATTGCCATAGTGACAAGCCACATGTAATGGTGTGTAACCAATCTGTGTAAAGACAAAAGAAGAAACAGTGAGATGAAATGGTTAAATATGGATATTGTGTCTCAACAAAAAGGGATCCCGTGACAACTCTTGATCAGATCAGCTGAGACTCAAGCCATTTATTTTATTTATGATCTAATTTGGATTTAGTCTGCTTTTTATTTCAATGACTGGCACTTTTCTCTCTTACTTTTCTGATCGTAATTCCACCTGATGAGTCTAATGAGCCATCAGCCTGCTGAGTGTTATATTGTTTCATTTCTTTCTATACTTTCACCCAAACACATCTGTCAAACTCAAATATGGCCCTTTAAAGCATCCAATTAGGCCCGAAGCAGAAAGTAAAAATGACAAATAAAAACATAAACCATTGTGTGAATGAAACTCAACAATTTTCCCAGTGCGTATATCAAATGATGGCAGTCATTTTAATGTAAAACTGTTGAAAAAAAATCAAAATTCTTAAAAAATCCTTCCATTTTCCTCAAATTATTACACATGTTCCTTAATTAGAAAGAAAATTGTCACATAATCAAGGAGATTTAAAGTGAAGGCCCTGTTGGGACTTAAATCTGTCACTTAAGGCTTGGATATTGTCATTTTCTTATATATTATATATTGAAGTGCAAACTAGACCATATGACATTACTCGTTTTCATACATAAAATATGTGGCCCAAACTGCTCAGTATTTGGCCCCTCAACGAATATGACACCTCTGCTCTAAAAGCTTTTGATATACCAGAAAACACAGGAAAGTCTTATGATTGAATAAGTCAATAGAAAATAAAAAGTAATTTACATCTTTAAAGAAAAACATGTGGTGTCTTGGTGCCTGGATCTGAAACATAGTTTCAAAAGCATACAAAGATACGCCTTTCGAGACATTCTGTTTGAAATATGTTGCATGTGCATAAAACTAATGGAAATCAGCGAGCAAATGACCTAACAGCTGTAAACAACTGTCAAGTCAGCACAAACACACACAGATAACCTTGTGGCTGCCCAACCTTCAGCTGCTGGAGGTCTGCCACGGCAGACGTGAGCAGCCTGTTACGTGACAATGACTCAATATTACAGAATGGATGTACTCAGCTGTGTGTGTGTGTGTGTGTGTGTGTGTGTGTGTGTGTGTGTGTGTGTGTGTGTGTGTGTGTGTGTGTGTGTGTGTGTGTGTGTGTGTGTGTGTGTGTGCAATGATTGTGAACAAGAAGAGTGTTGGGACATGTTGGATGACATCAGTGAGAAGAATCCACACATATAACCAAAGAGTTGAGTGTGTGTAGAACCTTTTTGCATGTAAAAAAAAAAGCTTCACCTTGGTTTGTGGATTGACATCAGCTCCATGGTTAAGAAGGACTTCTGCAACATTAATCTTGTCCTCTTGAGCAGCCAAGTGGAGTGGTGTGAGTCCGCTCTGTGTACAAAAAAAAACACTTAGACAATCACATCAACACATTTCGTATCATGGCAACACTGTCAAAGAATGTGAATGGTGATTGAAAGGACCTCAACTTTTCTTTCTTTACTTTGTTAACTAAAAAACCAACAAGCAATAGTACGTACCTATTTCTAAACATCAACAATGTCATGGCATTGACGGCCTTACATCATGATTAGTTAAAGCCTCCACAAAATCTAAACTTTTTTTTTTCTTCAATAAAATAAATACAAAACAACAACCGGAAAAAAAAGAGGAGAAATAAAAAGTACATATTAACTTCTGTAGCAATGGGAGCAGCTGAAATTTCTATTAGTGCATTTTTTCAACCTCTGTTTTTTTACATTTATTTTTTAATGTCCAACAGAAAACTTTCAGTCCATCGCATGTTGTTGCAAACTACGACAAGATGGAAGTGGCCAGTCTGCCAATCTTGCTCGTTTCTGTGTTGCAGAAAACTAACAGGTTTTCTGAAGCCTTACCTTATTGCACACATTGACGTTAGCGTTCTTGGCCAGCAGCAGTGACACCAGGTCCACGCTCCCTTCCTGTGCTGCCAGGTGAATAGGGCTGATGCCTTGCCGCGTCACTGCGTTGGTGTCGGCGCCGTACTCCAGTAGCGTGGTCCCGATGTCCATCTGGTTCTTTTTGGCAGCGATGTGAAGAGGTGTGTAGCCATTCTGCTGGGAACAAGAAACATGTCATATGCAGGTTAAAGAAGTTGTACTGGTAGTATGTTTTACTGCAATTCAGAGTAAAACTGTTGGAGAAAAACGAGTATCATGTTGTTTAGAATGAGACGAGTCAGCAAAACATCATGTCTTATTCGTTTTTTCCTAATTTAGTCATTAGGACTATTTCAGTTGCTGCCCATTAAAGAGGTTAAAAATAAATATCTGACACCAGGGTTTAAGGGTTTAATTGGATCCTGCAGGCGACATGAAAAAGCTGGAGTTTTTGTCTGTCTTAACTTGCCTATGAAACCTAATTAAAGAGGAAACACCAAATACTGCAAAGTTGTTTCATCCGTTAGATAGTTGTTCTGCAGGACCACAAAGAGGATGACTGAGTAACAAAACAGAAATGTGGACATAATTTAAAATATTTTTAAAGGTCCTGTGTCATAGTTGTCACTAATGTTTGTAACATGTGCTCTAAAAACACACAAACCTACAGCAAGCCCTGCACACTTCGTGCCTGTTTTAGTCTTTTTTTTGTCACTTTACTAGCTTGCTTTACATGTATTACAGAGAAACTACATTTTAAAAAGTGAGCATGAGTAACATTGCCTCTGCTGGTTGATCAAATAAAAGCAGAAATAAACGAAGAGCATGGACGGCAACAAACAGATGACTCAAATGTGTGGGAGAGAGGGAGGGAAAGAGAAAATCTAAGGCAAAAATGTATTTATTTTTATTCCAACAGGGTAAGTAAAGCCTTTGTTTATTTTTTATTCCAACAGGATAAGTAAAGCCTTTATTTATTTTTAGTTTTTTTCAACAGGGTAAGTAAAGCCTTTATTTATTTTTAGTTTTTTTCAACAGGGTAAGTAAAGCCTTTATTTATTTTTTATTCCAACAGGGTAAGTAAAGCCTTTATTTTAAAAAAAATTTACTTATATTTTGTTTGCTGCTTGATAAACCAATCATATTCTGTGTTGAGCACATACTCTAGTGCTTTGAATAACAAATAAATCTCTGACTGAAAACAAACCACAACTTTGGTCACAAGTGTAACCATGTGGAAACGTGTTTGGTAGACAAATATATTATACTGTTCGTATAATGCCAAATGAGTTTAAGCTTTTGAATTGAAGTGAGTGAGAAAAACTTGCACATTTATCTTAATGTTAGAACATGTTTAACAATATTAACTAGAATGTAATGAGTTTTTAAGGGCAAACACACAAAACTGAAAACAGAAGATGTGGGAATTGATCCAAGTATTAAGGTGTGTTAAGGTGTGTTAAGATATATTAAGGTGTATTAAGGTGTGTTAAGATATATTAAGGTGTGTTAAGGTGTATTAAGGTGTGTTAAGGTGTGCTTTACCTTAGCGGCAGCATGAGGAGAAGCTCCCTGATCCAGCAGTAGCAGAGCCACTCTCTGGTTATCGTAGTGAGCGGCTACATGCAGGGGAGTGAGGCCGCTCTAAAAACACCCACCCACACACACACACACACACACACCCACACACGCACACGCACACGCAACACAGCAATGGTTTGGATCAGGGGTGTCAAACTCAAGGCCCGCGGGCCAAATACGGCCAGAGTGTAACCTTTGGCCCGTGGGAGGATTTTTGTATAAAAACATACGTCATTATGGAAATCAGCTTAAAATCTAATTCCAGATCTCTCAGTCCCTCCCAATGATTTACTTTTTATGAAACTTCCCAATATATATAGGGACTTGTAAATTATCTGCCCATAGTCACATGATTTCTTTTAAAATTTTTTTGTTGCAAATTGTTTGAGAACTGTTGGAAAAAGAAAAAAAAACTGCACTTCAAAATAATTCCTCAAATTAATATGAATCATTGTTTTTATTTTTTCTATTGAGTAACTAATATGTGTGATATGCAAAAAAACCTAATTCGAGGAATGTTGAAATTGCTCTCAAAAATCTCTTTTTCTGTTCTTGAGATTTAAATGTATGTGACCGCCAAAGTAAAATGAGTTTGACACCCCTGGTTTAGATCTTCACTCATCACAGCCTGAAATGAAATGAATCAGCTAAATGATAGAAATAAATTAAGATGAGCATTGACTAGATGGAATTTTGTTATATAAACTTCAAACCTAAATTGTTGACGAAGCAGCTTAACGTTAATAAAAATGAAAATGTCCTCATATGTTCTTTCCACAGTATTAACTCAGTGGTAGATATTGTTTTTAGGCAGCGTATCTCAAAATACTAGAAATGTCCTCCAATTTTTAAGAAATGAATTCAAGGTGCGTTATAGAGACATCATGCAACAGAGACCAAACAATGAGGATAAAATTGTATTGATAACACATAGTTAGAGGGTAAATGGCCTCTCTGAGGAAACATATATATATTAAAGTACTTTGCTTTGTTTTTAATCATCTCACCTTTCCAGCAGCATCAGGCGGAGCTCTCTTCTGAAGGAGCAGACTGGCCACTTCCATCTTGCCGTATTTTGCAGCAACATGCAACGGACTGAAACTTTTCTGCTGGACAGAAACAGAAGTTAGAAAAGTGTGTAAGAAATGGACAAATAAAGAGGTTCTTCATATTTTCATTGTTTCTGGACATACTGGTTTCACTGTGTGGCTATTGAAACTATGTTTTTTTTTCCTGTGTGTGTGAATATCACACACAAAAAAGTGGGACTCCAACAGATTCCTCTTTGACGCTACACAGCACATGACCTAATTTGTGCGAGACTGATTGGTCACAGTTCCAAAATCTAAATTGAACACGTTTTTAGGTATAATGCTAGAAAATATTTCACCTGAATAATTCAGTTTATTTATAGACATTTTTAATGATTCCCATCTTGTCATTTCTCCACTGGTGGGATATCATTTCCCAGTTCAGCTGTGTCGAGCAATCCCAAACGAACTGGATGCAAAATGTGAGACAGATAGAGCGACCACCGTGGGCTTTACCCTCCTTTAATGTGTTCCATTAACAGAGGTCACCTTCGGAGAAAAAAACCCCCCAGCAACACTCGTCTCCCTCATGGACAACCCAGTTCTGTTAAACCACTGTGCTTCACTAGTTAACCTTGATCTGTGAAATTAACCAAAATTAGAGCAACATTAAGCAAAAATAATTATTACCTTTTCATTTCTGGTGAGAAAAACTCATCTCATGTGATAGTACAGGCCAAAAAAAATTAAATATCCACTGTTTCTGCACGAGAAGTGCTTTTATTATTTGTAATAAAGAGGTCAGACAGGCCACATTAAAATAAAAATAAAAATCTGCAGACTACAAGATTAAAGTCGTAATATTTCAAGAACAAAGTGATTTTGAGAATAAAGTTGTATCTTAATAAAATCCTAAATTTATGAGATTAAAGTCATAACATTTCAAAATTAAAGTCATAATATTTCAAGATTTTGAGAATAAAATATTGAAATACTATGACTTTAATCTCGTAAAATTACAACTTTAATCTGTGTGTAGCTGAGCTATAAAGCAGAACAGATTCTGTGAGTCTGACCTTCGTCGAGGAGGAGAGGGACGCTCCGTTCTCAAGCAGCATAGCAGCCACATCTTGGTGTCCTTCCCGGGCAGCCAGGTGAAGTGGCGTGTAGCCTGAGGTGGTGGCCGCGTTGGCGGAGGCTCCGCAATGCAGCAGCTGCTGGACAATGTCCACTTTCCCGAGTCGACTGGAGATGTGCAACGCTGTCTGATCGTCCTGCAGAAAAGAAGCAGTGGGAACGTGTTGACACAGAGGTGGCATTTATTCATGCTTTCTACGCGGTACGGTGAGGGATCCAACCTTGGACTTGGTTTCAACCTTGGCTCCGTTCTTCAGCAGGTATCGGACTACATCTGCCTGGCCTGCCCTGGCTGCCATGTGGAGAGCCGTCTCTCCTCGCTGGAATACACACAGAGAACCAGGAATCAGAGGAACAAAGTCTCTACAACAGTGGTTCCCAAACTTTTCACAGTCCCGTACGCCTTCAGACATTTAACCCCTACACTTAAAAACATAATAGTGTAATATCATACACAATGTAGCCATACAGTAAAATTTGTCTTTGATTTTTACCTATCCTGTTGAGGAATAATATATAATAAAACAAATAATAATAATCTCTAAGCACACAATAAAGCATCTTATTCAGAATTATCACTCAATTTATGTAATTAATTAGCCTTCTGGCATTTTCAGTGAGAAAATACCTCTTTTATTTTGGAAAACTAAATCTTCCAAACATTTGTTGATTGAACATATACCAGTAACACTTAGATATATTCATCATCCTGAAACTGAAATACAACTCACTACAGCTTTAATGAGAAGGGTGAGGTTGAGAAGATGCACAGAGACGTTCTCCACACAAAGTCTTGTTCTATGTATATTTTGTTTATTTTATTTTCTTGTTTGTTGAAGATGAAAATCCACTGTCACAAGTACGTGGAGGCAAAGGGCACCAAAGTCTTGATAGCACGTTTTGCTACACAGTGTAGCTCTCGTCATATTTGCGCTTTTTTGATGAGATTGTTGTTCTGTCACGACTAGAGGGCAGTCTCTTACAGAGGCCAGTGTGTAATTTGTGGCAGTGCATGGAGGCTCCTGACTGCTGCTCTATTTATATTCAGGTTTCCAATGTTGTCAAGCTGTTTTCAATTTGTTTTCATATAACCCCTATGAAAATTTGCCCACCCCTGGGGGTACCCATACCCCACTTTGGGAACCTAGGCTCAACACCATTATTATTGCAGCCCAAACACCAATACAACCACTGCAACTAATAATAATGTAAAAAATCATTTTGGCACACGTATTATGACTGTTAAAACAATGCACTTACTACGTTGGTGGTGTTGGGCGATGCTCCGTGGTGCGTCAGTGCATGAACAATGTTCTCATGGCCCATAAAGGCTGCCACATGGATCGGTGTCAGGCCGGACTAAAAATAAAAATCTCAAGTTAATAAATACATATATTAGGCTGGTTTCAGTGTGAAACTATATTGTAAAGAGGCATTGAGGTAAAACAAGGCTTAGCACAAGATTTAAAAAAAAAAAAAAAAATGATGAATGATGAATAATATATAATTTTGGGAATGAGAGTACCTCAGTGACAGCCTGGATTGATGCTCCATGTTTGAGCAGCAGCTCCATCACCTTTGCTCTGTTCTTCTTGCAGGCGATATGAAGTGGAGTGAAACCATTCTGCATACAACAAGAAAAAAAGCTGCAACTTTAAAATTTTATCACCCACTCAGTGCGACTGACACATCAAATTACACGTTAGATAAAGGGTAGTAAGAAACAAAAAAGAAAGAAAAGTGGCCAAGATTCAGTCATTTTAGCTTTGCAAATAATTGTAACTTGTTTTAAACTACAATTACTGCGGATGTATTGGTATATTCCAGTGTTTTACAACCTTGGGGTCGTGACCCAATGTGGGGTTGCCTGGAATTTAAATGGGGTCGCCTGAGATACTGATAAAAATATATTATTTAAATTTAAAACAAAACACTATTAACTGTATTCTATACATTAACTTTGTCAAATATAAATCAATTTCTACAGAAGCGGATAAGGGCCAATTTTGATGGAAAAAATTATTTTAGAATAAAGTCAAAATGTTGAGATTAATTTTGAGATTAAAGTTGAAATTTCGAGATTAAAGTAAAAAAAATTATAAATTGGGTTTAATTACAAAGAGATTCTTTCTTTTTTGCTCATAAACACAGCAAGGAATGTATTTTGAGTTTATTCTCAAAATTTTGACTTCAATCTCAAAATTTTGACTTCAATCTCAAAATTTCAACTTCATTCTCAACATTTAGACTTTATTCTTGATTTGTCCAAAATTATTTTCTTCATCAACATTGGTCTTAATCACACTCCATGAATTTAAAATAAAATGCACTATAAAATATATCCTAATCCTGGCTGTTCTGTATTTGTAACAGTAAAACAAACACGATCAAAAACAAATTTTAGAAGAAAAGTGTTTTTAGGGTTGCCAGAAATGTTTTAGATCAAAATGAGGTCTGGTGTATTCATTAACCAATGTCCAAATTATAGAGGTTTTTCTTTTGTTTCCCATCATTCCAGACGTTGGTTTTCCTACCAGAGCCTTGGCGTTGGGGTTGGCCTTCTTGTCCACGATGAGCTTTGCCACCTTGTAGTGACCGCAGTGTGCAGCGACGTGTAACGCTGTCAGGTAGTCGTTAGTGACGTCATCCACCGGCACGTTGTGTTGGAGCAGGAGCTGCACACAGTTGAGGTGGTCGCCCTGAGTAGCCATGTGGAGCGGTGACAGGCCATTCTGGGAGGAGTGGAGGAGAGATGGAAAGATAGAGCGAGATAGAGAAAGAAAGAGAGAGAGACAGCAGCAAAAAAGAGAAGAGAGACAAACACACACGCAGACGGACACATAGACACATGGACACACAGATACAGTGAGTTAGGCGGTGGTCGCGCGCTGCATGGGCAGACTGTGAAGGAAGGTTACAGAAGCATTGTTATAACGAAGCCATTACAACAATGTCTATTTATTGTTTTTTTACACTGATGGTCCTGCGTGGTCAAACTGTAGGTGCTACGCAGCGGAGACAGTCTGTTCTGGGGAGGTCGCACAAACGTTATGGACACAATGCGACAACAACAACATACGCCTAAAAGAACAGCTTTTTGTGGGTGTGAATGCAGACCTTTTAAAAGTGTTTTTAACAGTATGGATTTGACGTGTTTGTGATGTTTTCTTTCCTACATGACTAAGCATACGCAGCACGACCTAAACTGGTCCAGGTAGCTACCTTGGTCTTGGACAGGATGGGAGCTCCTCTGTCTAGTAGGATTTCTACCACCTGTTCGTGCCCACTCCTCGCCCCACAGTGAAGAGGTGTCAGGCCATCCTTAAACAAGAGACGAACATTAGAAATCACAAACAAGATGCACGTTACATGATTTATTAATTAGTATACAACGGTTAGTTCCAACCAAGTGATTTGATTGGACAACAGACATTCCAAGAGTGCTGATATAAAGTAACAACAGCACCGGGACTTCTTACAGATCATATCACTCCGCTGTACAGCCGATAAAAATACCAGTAATTACTGTTATATCTTGGGCTAACTACACTTGTGGAACTATTTTTGTTGGTGGAGCTAAATGATTAAATAAACAAACAAATTATAATCTCTTTTTCAGGTAATACTATTAACTAATAAAATGTGCTCGTAGAACTGTTGTATAAACGCAATATCACACTCAAGGTTGTGTTGTGCTATTAGCACTGGTGTGATTATCTACGACCGAATCACACCAGTGCTGATATTTCAGCACAACTTCGAGTGTGATGTTGATTAAATAATCAATCAATCAATCAATCAATCAATCTTTATTTGTATAGCGCCAAATCATAACCAATGGTATCTCAAGGCACTTTACAGTAGAGCAGTCTTAAGGACGGACTCTTCATTTTATGGATACACACATATGCATATATACGTATATACACATACATATGTATCCCACACCCAACATGAATTCATCATAATAAACCTTATACTGGATGATAATAATAATAATAATAATAATAATAATAATAATAATAATAATAATAATAATAATAAGTATTGTAACACAACTAATCACTCTTTTGCTAAATAAAGGAGTTGCATACAGTAGCTCAGTAATGATAGACGAGAATAACGAAGAAAAATAAATGAATGGATGGATGAATGGATGGATGGATGGATGGATGGATGGATGGCTCACCTTGGTCTTTGCATCAATTTTGGATCCTCTGTCCAGCAGAAGCTTTACCATGTTGCTGTTCCCCCGTTTTGATGCCACGTGAAGTGGCGTGATATCGTTCTAAAACGCATAAAAATGAAAGTGACTGATTAAAACTCACTGATATGAGTTTTCAGCCAAACTCAAAATATATAAAACCCTTGAAAGGCATAAAATTCAACTGTGAAAAAAATAGTTTACTTTAGTCTTCACCTTTAACAATAATTTTATCATTTTAAAAGGCAAAGGAATGAAATATAACAGATAAATTCTAGTTTTTCCACTGTGGGATGTAGCAGTACTCCTCCTAGACAGCAGAGGACAGGCTAAACTCACCCGAGCCATGAAGTCCACAGCAGCTCCTCTGTTCAGCAGGAGTGTAGCCACATTAATGTTGCCATAATGAGCTGCTATGTGGAGGGGGGTGAAACCACTCTGTGGAAGGAAGAAACCAAACAAGCACAAAGGGATACATAGACCATGTTAGATTATAAACAGTACAATATACAGACCATTTAACTGGCCTTTCGTTGGAACACAATCACACGAGGACACTGTAACATCTGTCATTTTACTAACAGAAATATATTTTTACTTAAGTATGACTATAGGGAACGCTACAAGCTAAACACATCCTACCAAAGCTTAGCTAAACACAAAGACAAAAGCTTTGTAACTTGTACCTGCTTTTTAAATTGAAATGAATTTGAATTAAATTGAGTTTAAGTCATTTACAGCATCCTGATACGTGCAAATAATAGCTCTGAGAGTAAACCTAACACTCGCTTGTTGACGAATCAAACAAGCGCAATTTCCTGGCAAAGCCCCCAGGCTCAGCGAGCAACAGCTGTGACAGCAACAATAAGACGAAGGAAAATTTGTCCCATGAATGAGAGAATTTCATATTAAGCTATCCAATCACTTGAAAATCAATTTCATAAAACCAAAACTTAAATGGGAAGCAGGTGTGTCAGATTTGTGAATCTTATTTTTTGATGTAGAGTGTCAAACTCTCTCAAAGGTCACTTTCAATGTGTTGCTGGAGTTTACTCCACATCAACATTCAAAATGAGTCTATTTCCTTGATCAAACAACTTATGTTTACAACACAGTATTTTCTATGAGACATAAGAAATAAAAGATCAGCATTTTGAGATTTTTTTTTTTTTTGGGAGGGAGAAAACAGCATTTATTGGGTTTAAATTTTTTGACTAAAAGAAAAATATGAAATCTGAATCATTTGTTCAAATAGCAGTACATCCTATTTTTCTAATTCAACATTTCTAACACAATCATAAGAATAAAAATCATCCACAGAATACATATTAAAGTTATTTATTTTTAAATAAAATATTTCTAAAAAGATATTTATAGAATATTTCACTCAAATGTGAATACAATTTCTTGTGTGAATAACTTGTTTTATTACACTTTTCCATACTTATATTATTCCTAGGCTTAAATAAAAAAAAAAATGTGATAAAAAAAAGTTGGAGGGGAAAAAGCAATTTTGAAACAATATCTTTCCTTTTAGACTGTAGAATCAGAATCAGAAAAAACTTTATTTATCACAGAGGGGTAATTAAAAAGGCAAAGAGTTGCATATAAATTAAATAAATATATAAATAAATGAATAAAAAACTGCACTAATAATTGTGCTACGTTTTCTATCAAATCTGCTACTTTTGTCATGTTTAATACAAAAGTATTAACCACAATGCTCAAGCCTCAGATCAACAACTATAAATATCATAACTTGCGAGCTTGCCAAAGCCAGAGGCGATGCCAACCAAAACAGGCTCACGCACTGCTTGCCCAGCTGGCTTTGATGTGACAATGGAGACCTTGTTACTCCAGAAGCAGTGTCAAGCTGGCTTCCCTTGTCCCATGCAAAATGCTTTAGGTGCAAGATTTGCAGATTAGAAGTAGCGAGGAATCAATCATAGAGCAGTATTCTATCCTCTGCCTGTAGCCTGGAGGTAAATAAGGGCTCTAATGAGTGTTTGCCATGCAAGTCATTGACAAAAACATTGAATGATAACCACTTTTCATGCAAATACTGGTTATCAGGATAATCTGTTTCATGGTAGGACGGTGTCCAGCCAGAAAATTGCCAAAAAAGACAAAAATTGGGACACCATGAAACCATTAAAGTCAAGGAAATCCATGATATCAAAGCCTCCTGCTTCTGGATACTACTACTCATGCGTTGTTATTGCGCAGATTTGCCAAATAACTTCAGATATTAACGACTGTAATGAAGCAATGAATCGAGGGAACATGAGACTCTGCCATTGGATGGAAAAGGGGGAGGGCTACAAAGGGCTGCAGAAACACTACCGCATCCAGGAGGGGGGACTGGGGAGGTTGTTGTTTTCAGAGATTTCATGAACTGCAATGGAGAGACTAGACATGGTACAAAGTTGAGGTGTACCTCTGTTGTTCTATTCACCATCATCTACAGAGTCAGCCAAGAGAGGAAAGAGTGTGCAGTTAGTGAGAAAAAGAAGAAGAAGCTGAAAATGGTCTCCACTGAAACTGAGTGGAGAGGCAAAGAAGAGAGAAGGAGCTCACATAACTCTGTAAAAGAAGTTCTACTCCAACAAAAATAAACAACTCAACAAAGCAGTAGAGAAACGCAAACAAAAATAAAAAGATTAAAATTAGATGCAAAATCAAGTTACACGAGAGATAAAAGAGAAATAAATCAGGAGTAAGTGACTCCACTGAACACCATTGGTCCCATTGCTTACCTTTGACTCAACATCTGCATTGTGGTCGTTCTGCAGGAGCAGGGCCGCGGCCTTGGTGTCGTCCTTGCGTGCAGCGATGTGCAGGGCAGGCAGGCGTACCTTTCCCTTTGTATCATTCTCAAGTAGCAGGGAAACCACCTGGTCATGGCCCTGCTGGAGCGCCACCGCCAGAGGGGTGAAGCCATCCTGTGTGAGGACGGAGAACAAGGGAGTCAAACGCACTGGATGTGTGGTGTGATGCGCTCGGGATGATGGAATTAAGATGGAGTGACTGGATGAAAGGCCGGAGTTATTAAGAGAATGGGGTTGGATGTAATATTTTGCTGAACTTGTGCATTATGGGAAATAATGACATACTTTTGTTGTCATTATTGCTGAACAAAGCACTCTGAGCACAAACTTCTGTTAAGCGCCAAATATCCTCTTTACCAGATATTCTCAGTTACAGTATCTGGATCAGTGATCCTGATACCATGATTATTCACATTTTAAAGGCTTGTAAGTTATTTGGATAACACTTTACTTGAAGTTTTATACATAAGGCTGACATTACGCTGTCATTATTATGACATGCACCTGTCATTAGCATGAATAAGGTGTCATGAAGGCTGTCATAAAGTGTCCTTCATTACCCTAACCCTACTTAACCCCACTAGATCTCTCCAACTAACCCAAAAAATGCTTACATAGCTCCAAAGGTGTCACATTTTAGAGAAAACAACTCTTAATGACAGCCTTCATGAAACTTTATTCATGCTAATGACAGATAATGACAGCCTAATGTCAGCCTTCTGTATAAAATTTCAAGGAAAGTGTTACCAAAATTTGTATTCCTATTAATAACAACGCAGTAGGTCCAAATGTATGGGCACCCCCATTTTTTTCAAAAAATTATGATCAAATGTGCAATACATAATCAATCTTGATGAAAATTTGTGGGGCAATAGAGCAGTGGTTCCCAAACGATGTGCCGTGAGGCAAGTCCAGGTGTGCCGTGGAATTTTGTGACAACAATACATTATTGCAATATACAAATACACAAAAATAATAATTTTTTTCAATTTACTATTTTGTATGCACTCATTTCATAATACAGAGGCAAACTCTCTATCTATTTTTTTTCTATATATTTCATTAATAAATATTTAATGAGTAATATAGTTGTCTGTCGCATTTTATTTGGCATTAGTAAATAATTATGCACATCTACAGAGGTGTACCTTCAGATTTTTACTCATCCTTTGGTGCGCCTTAATGGGGCACAAAAAGTTTGGGAACCACTACAATAGAGGAACCATCCAGTCATAACTAAATCAAATTTCAAAAAGATTGGTCAATTATAAACCGAGAAATTAATTTTTAATATTTCACCGATGACGAGATAACGATTTTTAGATTTTTCCAGCTGTTCCAGAATCAGTATATTGATCCAGATCCCCTCCAAAATTTCATGGAACCTTTCATGGCCTAAGATCTTTTGTTGGATAAAATTTCGTCGAAATCCGTTTTGCGCTTTTGTCATAATTAAGCTAACCTTCAAACAAATGCATAAACGCCATGCAGTCAATAGATTATCTCCTTCGTGGAGGTATTTTTTCTGCAGTGTGCAGATGTTTGTGTGTGTATATGTGTTGTGTGTGCATAATATGTGTGGGGGCTGGTGAGTGAATTTGTGTGGCTACAACAGGCAAAGCAACGTGTAAATCACGGCACGAGTGGCGGTGGAGGGGCGGCAGCTAGCAGAGCGGACTTCATCTGTGACCCACTCAAGGTCACTCTGCCTCCTGCACCATACACTAGCAATCAATGAGGCTCAGCCCTTATGAGGAGCTGGGGGAGGGATGAGGAGGACGAAGGAAGAAAACATGGAGTGGAAAGACAGAACAATAAGAATGTGAGACAGGAAAGACACATAGGCATAAAGAATAACAGAGATATGTAGAGTCGGTGGAGGGAGGAGTCAGAGAGGAATCAGAGGTGGTTAGTAAAACAGACAAACTGACCACATAGGCCTAAAGCAAAGGAAACGGATGGAGATTTACTCACTGGATGAGAAGGAAGCACCCACATACACACACCAATGCAAACGGCTGTATAGTACCTCTGTGGCCATACTCTGACTGGCACTGTTTTCCAAAAGGAATCGAACCACCTCCAGGTGATTCTCCTGAGCAGCCATGTAAAGAGGAGTGAAGCCATTCTGCACAGAAACACACACACTTTAGGGTAGGAACTATACAGAACACTTTAAGTAGTAAATAAAGCAGTGGTTCGCAACCGTTTTTGGGTCATGACCACATTTTGATATCACAGACTTTTTTTTACATTACTTTTTGATCATGTTTGTGATATAGTGTTATGAGTAGCACTATAGTGATGAGATGCACGAGCTATATTTTTAGATTTGAGGGAGAGAAGTACAGTATATAATACAGTTGTGTGAGATTGTGTGATGGTGATTTTAATTTGAAAAACAATAATAATTTTAAATATTACAAAAAACTTTTTTTTAAATTATTATTTAATTAACTATTTAATTTTTTATAGTTGTTTTTTTTTTTTTTTACCGGATTTATATTTGAGGAAGTGAAAGTATAGAATACATTTTCTTGAGATTGTGTGATGTGATTTTAATTTGAAAAGGTAAAATAATCTAAAAAAAAATTACAAAAATATAATTTTATTCAGAATTTTTTTTAAATCATTTACTGGACATTTCAGGCGACCCAATATGAAGTCAAGACTCCAAGGTTGTATAACACTGGTGTAAAACTGACACAAAAATCAGAGTAATGTACTGTATCTTCTGAGTTTGATGTATGTCCTGTGTTGAGGTTTGATCAGATCAGATAAAAAAAAAGGTCAACTTGGAAACGAGGGAATAAAAGCTTTCTTCTCTCCTTGGTTTGATGTGCAAAGTGTGAGTGCAGCAGTTTTTCCAGTGAGTCCTAGTTGGCTCATATCCAGTCCGTAAGTGACTTTCCTCCCCCTGGGTGATACCCTCAAAGTCACCGATTCATAAATATAGTTCAAAACAAACTCCAGTGTTCCAACATTGCACTTGGGGTTGAGTTTCTCTGTCATTCTGACTTGGTGCACTGTGTCATGTGTGCTCCATGTCTGCATGCTGAGAATGTCCCACCTGAGATTGTGCGTTGACGTTGGCTCCGTTGGTGACCAGCTCTTTGACGACTTCCGCCTGGCCGGCCAGCGAGGCTATGTGCAGAGCAGTGTTTCCTTTCTGGATTACATGCAACAAGCACAGGAATGTGTTAAGCTCAGCTGCACCTGTTTCACTGTGCATGACTGTCATCTGTATGTATCAGTATCTTTGTCCCCCCAGTCAATCTACCCTTGACACAAATCACATGTTCACACTCCAGGCGTTCCATCGCTGGCATTCCCCTCCTGCGTGAACTGCCAACAATGTTTCACTTCCGATCCCTGCGTCCTGCACTCATGTGAGTTGTGACCTTATGCAAACTACTGAAGGCTTTTTTCTAACCTGATGAGGATATTCTGTGCACGTCCTGCAGGGTGGTCTTCCTGTACTTTACTTAGAGCTCACAGTAATATTGTAGCTGACATACAATCAGGTTCAGCCGGCTGACAGTCTGATGGATTATTGGAGAAATGCTGAAATACAAACCACACGTTCTTCCTACGGTGCACCTGCTGACTATTCACTGTTTGTTTTTGCCACAATTACTGAAAATATCAACAACTGTTCTACAATATAGCAAATGTGATATATTACAAGCTTGTATTAATTGAAAAGTGTGTTTGGCAGGTATCAATAGGAAGCTTACAGTTAAAGAGTTTGACATGAACATGAATGATGGCTGTCATCAGTAATCTTGGTGTGCCAATCACATCCTTCTGACAACGTATAGAGGAAAAGTTTTTCATTAACTACAAAGGTTATTTTTGGATTCTGTGTCCAGCCTGGAGCCTAATCAATATGTCTGAACCTTGACAAGAATATTGACCTTTGGAACATCTAATTATAAGAACTTTATTTGACCTGTTTTTTTTCTTCCTTATGCAAGTAATCCATCATGTGTTACTATTTGAATTATTATTATTTTCTTTTTTTTTTTTTTTTTTTTTAGAAAATATACTCCCTGTTATTTTCACTTGACTTTATTTGATGAACTATCTAATTTGTAATTTCCAGTAAGTTCATGTTGTCTTCTATTTTGAAATAATATGTTAAGATTTTATTTATTCAGTCAACTTCTTTCAGGAAATGTACTTTGAAATTTACTTTGACCTCTTGACATGTTTTGACTGACAACTGAGGAAGACTGACAGTTGGCAGTCGAAACACGTCAGGAGATCATTTCAAAGTAAACCTCCTGAAAAAAGCTGTCGGAATAAATGATGAGGTAAGTTCAATTCAGTGGTATTTCACCAATATAAAGTCACTAGATAATTTTGTTAAAATATTATAGACTTACTCACGTAATAAATATGTATATATACAAATAAAAATTATTATAAGCGATGATGAATGCACACACAATTTACTTGAAAACTATTGGCTAATCATTTTCGCAATTTCACAGACGCAATCTGATTTGCTGATTCCCTAGAAACATAAACCAGATGCTGAATTTCACTGACAGAACTTATCCTCAGTGGCATTGTCCTCGTCAGCTGCATAAATTTGAAACTAAAATCACAAGCTGAAAGGAAGTTGATTCTCAAGATCGTAAAATTAATCTCCTTGCGTCCTTAGGGGTCACAACGGAGAGGTTTTAATTAGGGGGGGATTTTCCCTCTTAATGGTAAATATTTCATATTGCTTTCTGTTTGTGTCTGCACTCTGCATGTGGCCTGGGGCAGAGGCTGAACTACAGGGTTACCCAGACTTAAGTATGAAGGACTATCCCTGTCAAAAACTGTAAACAGTAGAAGAAAAAAAACAATACAGTTATATACCATATTGTAATGTTTAGGATTGTTGATTGTTAATATTTTTGTAAAATAGACATTTCTGGCTAATTACTGACATATTCTGCATAATATCTGACATACTTCCCAGGGGAATTGCTGCAGGGGTTCATAAATATTCTAAACTCCAACAAAGGCAGCACAGCGAGTAGTCTAAAAATCTGCTTAATTCTAGCATAGGATTATTATTATGTGCTGGATTCCAGAATAGCATCAATGAGGCTGCTGAAGGTGACAATGAGCGGTCCTTACTCCTTACCTTTGTGGCTGCGTCCACTGAAGCATCAAGCTTTAGCAGCTCAGCAACAACCTCTACATGACCCTCTTTGGAGGCCAAATGAAGAGCATTCAGGCCGTTCTAGAAGAAACACAAACGGGGGAACGAGTGTGACAAAGAGGCACTGTACGGATAACAGCAGTCATTTAATCCTCAATCAATAGACAGGGAAATAAAATGTGTGACTTGCACAAAACTTACCTGATTGCAAATATTAATCTCAACCCCGGACTTTAGGTAGTCAAGAACCTTTTCAAGGTTTCCGGCCCGGGCTGCTCGTAGGTAACTGGCATTGCTATCAGACTGGAGAGAAGAAACAAAAGTACAGCATAAATGTGTTGTCCACAGGAAAAAAGTCATTGTACGACAATGAGAGTATTTGATGTACCAGATACAAGTCTGTCATTATCTCTTAGATGTCCAGAAAAACAAATATTTCCACAAAGTCTGTTTTCAAGGACTCCATAGAGTAAAACGCATAAGAGCAAGATAGGAACACAAATATTCAGAGTAATCCTTCAAAGTTCCTTGAGAACGACAACAAAAGCCACGAGAAATAACGCCCCTAATGGTTCTCATCATCTTCCTCTTCCTTCATCAGACCTCAGACTGTTTTCCCAGCTTAGTTCAATCCAAACATCTCCAATTCCCTGGTGGAGGAAGTTCAGTGACACGGTGGTCCCAACAGTCGGCCAAAGAATTCCTCTTTTTCCACTGGATCCAAAGCTACATCCTCTGAAGTGCTGTATCCTCCATGCTGCCTGCTCCGCTGCTTTTATTACACTACAGAAATAGGATGTGGTAAACTGAAGAAAAAAAAATGATGAGACAAGCATGTTTTTTTTTAAACTCTATAACCAATGAGGTGAGGGTGTGTATCTGTGTGTAAGGAGGAGGAGGGGAAAAGCAGAGGGAGGATGGGAAGTTGAGGGGAGAATGAGAAGAGCTGAACAGAAAGAGGAATGGCTGCTTTCTAGTTTTCGTACTTGTTTTGAGGACTTTTTGTTGACATGAAAGGACAAACTCTGCACATTTAAGTCTCATCCTTTAGCTGCGGCAGCAGGAAGAACTGTACAGTACATTATAACTGGGGCTCAAAGCCTCAATCCCCCTGAATTATCAAAAGCTGACCAGCTATATTTAGCTTCACATCCAGGATAAACTCAGCAGGGGCGAGAAGAACCACATTGTGTTCTCTGCCTTTCCCTCCTCATTTAGAAACAGCTCTGATTAAGCATTAAGGGATCGGACTGTGGTGGAACAATTATCCAGTTTTACAACTGTACAATAAAACTTATGAAACAATCTCACTGAAAAATCAAATCGTTCCCATCGCCATTAATCTCTAATCTTTTTAAAACATAAATCTATATATTTTCAACATGCATTTTACAGCATGGGTGTCAAAAGAAAAGTTATTTATTTTTATTTTTTTACCACTTTTGGGTCCCGACCCACCAGTTGAGAATCGCTTAGTTTAATGACATGACAGTGTTGCATTTGGCAAATTATAAATGAAATTGAAGCAAGTTGAACTGTGGGTCAGAAAGACTGAGCTTTTGATGTTATGTATGCCATGTCTGATGTTCTAGTATTTATGTTTGATGTTGTTTTATGTCTGTCTGTTTGTTACAACATACATTATCATTACATCAAGCTTCCTGCTCCTAGAAATAAGTCTGAAAAAGCTGTTCACAGACTAACTCTTTCTTAGACACTTTGGCTTCTGTCCAGTCCCACTGTCTGTGTGCTTTACTACCGCCAATCCACCACTGAATGTAAACACGTGCACATTTCCCCATCATATATCAAAAGCTGTGTAATGTAATGGCATGAGATCATCAATCAAACAACCCTTTTTATCAGATTCTTCTGTTCAAGGTCGCCGAGTGCTGCTGGAGGAGCCTATTACAGTTGAAGGGGACTAAACACGACAAACATCCAGAACTGAAATACACACAACTTTATTTTTACTGTCATTATAGTGACTCAAATAAAACCAACGTGCACGTTTTTACACCGTGGTAGGAAACTTTCGTGTTTGAAATAAACAACCACACGTAGAAAATACAAATATAAAAACCAGAGCCTTCAGGATTCAAATTAACTAACACCACGAGTAAGCCACTGATTTGTATAGTTTCATCAGGATATATATATATATTTTTTTTTTCATTAAGTTAGCTTCTGTAAATGTCAGTTTATATCAATTTACCACACTTGTTTGCATTTTAAAAGTTACATTTTTAGTTTAAGTTTGAATCTTTTAGACAGATGTAATAACAAATCAAATAGATGAGATATTTTTGACTCCTCCTATAGTATTTAAACTCCCTGAAAACCAATTTCTCCTGTATGAACCTCATTTTGTCACCTACAGAATTATATGTACTATTTTATTATCAACATTGGAAACTGAAAGCCCATTGCATAATACTGAGTGGTGCAGCATGTTTGTGATTTACCGTACATTGTCAAATATTGAGCACATTAAGAAAACTGAAAACTGTTTATAGCTGTAAACAATGTAAAATACCTGGAAATAGAAAGAGCACTTTCACTTTGAAAAGAAATACATTATATTTCTGAAACCAAGAATTATGACATATTAATCTCCAGGGATCTCCAATCTTGGGATGTCCCGTGTGTGCAATGATCAGTGTCTCTTAATAGTAGTACTTGTTAGGGGTGGGAACCTCTGGGTAACTCACGATATGATACGATACACGATACAAAGCTCACGATAACGATTATCTCAAGATATGACGATACTGCGATCATCAATATATTGGTTAGAAATAAATCTACAATAATCTATGTCATAACAAGAAAAAAAAAAGATTAAGTGAAAAAATACAATTTTTATTTTATATCTCTGAAACACAATACATTGAAAAAGTGTCCTATGAACAGTGACACTATTTTAGTGCAACATTTCTGTAAATAAGTGTCAACATACCAATCTAAACGAATATGTATCTCTAATAGTGCTTTGTGTAAACCAAAAATAGCATCTTTCTTACCAGTGACACCATTGTGGTGTCACTGGTAAGCTGGCTACAGCTGAACAGCCTGAACAGCCTGAAAAACTGGGCCCAAGACTGAAAGAAAATGGTGAAAAAACCGCAGGGAGGCCCTTCAGAACCCAATTCGGGTTTGGAAGAGGTCAAGGAGATGATACGCGAGGGTCTACAAAACCTATCTGCCGAGATAAAGTCGTTGGAAAAGACGCTGGAAAACTCACTGGAAAGACTACAAAGCGAAACAAAGGTACTGAAAGAAAAGAATGAAAGAAATGCTGAAGAGATAAAATTGTTGAACGCGAGGGTTGAACAGCTGGAACAAAAGGAAAGAGAGAAAGATGTCATCATCACAGGCCTAAAGATAAAACCCAGGAGTGACGAAGAAACAAAATCGATTGAACAACAGGTCATTGACTTCCTGAAGTCGAAGGACATTGTCCTGAACCCTGACAACATCAACTCCTGCCATCTCCTGCCAAAGAGAAATGATACCAGAGCTGTAAAAATAACCTTCACGAATATAAAATTCAAAGGAGAAATACTCAAGCAAAGAAATAAACTCAAGGGAACGAAGGTGTACATCAATGAAAACCTGACGAAACAAAATGCAAGCATTGCATGGAAAGCACGTCAAATAAAAAAAGAAGGAAAGATTATGAAGACTTGGTCAAAAAACTGCAGGATTTACATCCTGGAAGAAGAAGACGGAAAACCAGTTCTCGTCAAAACGATGGACAACTTGGGAAAATACGAAGGATCCACCTAAACAACAACACTACTGATGGTAATCATGGATATGGACCCAGATCTATATAAACACTGGAAACAAAACTCAGACTGTGATTATTTTACGGAGACCGATTTAAATGTGAAACCAAGAGTAAAAAAGGTCTGTCATTTATTCATTTCAATTGCTAGGTGGTGGGGTGATTAAGGATTACATTAAATTTAAATTCAAAGTGTTTATTGTCATATGTGCAGTTAGAAACACGTTTTTTTTTTATACAATGAAATTACTGCCTTGCTTATGAGCTGGGATATAATAATGTGTTTATACAAGTTAAATCTAACAGTGGAAAATACAACACTGCCAATAAAACTAACAACAGCAGTTAGAAACACGCTTATGAACTAAGATATATTACATTAAAATACTGCCTTGCTTGTGAACTGGGATGTAGTGATGTGTTTATACAAGTTGGACCTGATCCCATCATCAGACAGTGGAGGATACAACACTGCCAATAGAACTAACAACAGCTGGATTACCCTTGATGTAGAGACAAAACAAGGTGACATTGTGGATGAAAAGGGAAAAACCTTCCAAACACCTTCGAAAGAGGAACTATTCTTGAACTGGAGGAATGCTAACAACGTCTGGCAGGGAACAAGGCCAACAAAAACAAAGATAGAGAGGACAACACTGACTACAGATGGACGTTCAGAAGAAATCAAGAATGTTTGACCAGAGAGACATGTAAACCCATGTAAATTTGCGATGGTAAAACAGGGGACGGGACCCGGATAAGCAAACTGCTTCTCTCGTCTCCTTTTTCGGCATGTACAAAAAAAGAAAAAAAAAAAAAAAAAAAAAATGTGAATGTAACCATGTCGGAAATAAACTGAATAAATAAAAAATAAAATAAATTGTAGTGCAATATTCCAGTAAACAATATATGGGTTCCTTTAACAAACAGTGGCAACATTTCTGTGAAGACCTAACTGCACATTTTAGTGAAAAAGCAGAAAAGGTTTAAAAAAAAAAAAAAAAAATTAAAATAAATTGATACTTAGCGCAAGCATATCAATAATCGATTGCAAAAAAATATTGTGATATATCACCGTATCGAGATATCATCATACTTCTAGTCCTAAATGAGAAACAGCAACAGAGTTATTGGTCAGGACTGAATCATAACATAAACTAACCACTAGAGCGGACATGGGCTCGTCTGTGAACGGTCGCATTTACAGACCTTGGAGTCGCTGTTAGCTTACCAATAAACGGGAAGAGATTTGTCACTTTTATAATAAGTGTTGAATAGGCCACTGAGAGTGAGAGCCAAGGCCAAGGCAGGCTGACTGGATATTACTGTATCATGTTTTTCTGCAGTCAGTGCCTTCTCCTCGTCCTTCTCTCTCTGCTCTGTTTCAGGTGTCGCAAAGCTGATGATGGCAGTTCCTGATCTATGGTTCATGGCTCAACTAGTCTGAGACACTCTGATGTTCTCTCTCTCTATCCTGTTCTGTTGGTCCTTCTGTCCGCTAACCCCGACCAGTCGACGCAGATGGCTGCCACCTCTGAACCTGGTTCTGCTGAAAATTTCTTCCTGTTAAAAGGATGTTGTTTCTTTCCACTGTCGCTAAAGGCTTGTTCATGTGGATCTTGTTGGGTTTTTTCTTTCTTAATATGAATTTTATATTTTGATAAGCGCATTGAGATGACTTTGTTGTAAATTGCGCTATACAAATAAAGTTGAATTGACAGTTGAATTAATGTTCAAGGACAGTGAAACCTGCCCTCTGGTCTGAGCCAAAACAGCTGAAGACCTGAATGCTAGATTTGAAAGAAAGCTGTCAAAAAAAGGGACACACAACAGTGTTCATTTTGTTGAATAAAAGTTTTCGTCGACTCCAATTTTTGACTGACAATAACTAGACTATATATATATATTTTTTTTTTAAAACACTTTTACAAAAACGATGTCAAAATCTATTTATATTTTTATCGACTAATAAAATGCAAGCTAGAATTTCGTCATATGGTACGAAATCCAATCAGAACTGTGATCATGTGGTCCTATGCAGTGATTAGACAGGTAACTAACTATCTTCCTCTATCTTGACATATCTATCTAGTGATCACATCAAATCTTTCTGTGTGTATTTATAAACATTAATACTACCATTTAAAAAATGCATGAATTTTTATGCTTTATATTTTAGTCAACTAAAATGTTATGCCGTTTAGTTGACTAAAGCTAGACTTTCAATCAAATAGTGACTAAAACTAAGTTGCAAAAAGTAAACAAAAAAAAACACTAAAACTAAATCAAAACTAAGACTGGACACAACATTAGGCAAGTGATCATGATTACTCCTTTATGCCAATCCAAAGAACCATTAAAACCTATAACCAAGCTACCCAGAATAGATACTCCTCATCATCTATAGGCAACACGGATTCTGTCAGTTTATCCCTTAATGCTCGCAGAGTAGCAGTGACCAACATGTGCAAATCTTGGCACAAGCCTCATCTACGTCGAGCACAAGAGATCTCAGCTTCTGTGGGAATGAAGTATTACCAGGACAATGCTGGAGATTAGTAAGTGAAATATTATTAAGCTTCCATAAAGCAGAGGTTCAAAGAAAACGGGGCCATTAAAGAGTAGGTTAAGCCGTAAGGAAAGCATTAATCTAATATTAGACAGAAGGGAGGGGGAGAGAGAAAGAGAGAGAGGTGGGGCATTCAAGTAATAGTTAAGCTAGAAAATTATCACATGATTCAGATTACACATCTGAAAAATCACCAAAGTTAGCTAATCTCTAGCTAGGATGCAACAGTGACATCAGACACATCTTTGGGTCACTAACAGTCACTTATATAAGTGGACAATTACAACTGGAACAAACAAAAGTTTTGGCCAAAAAGTGGTTTGAGGAAACTTTGAAAAGTTATTCCATAAAAAATAAATAAATAAATAAAAAACACATTCAATGTAAACACAGACAAAAGACATGTTCACACTGTTTCTGATTTTACTAATAAATGGACTTTAGGCATAGAGTGTAGCCACTGACAAATGGACTTCATTTTTGTTTTGCTTTATCATCATCTGAACAGTCTCAAAGTACTTTACAATATTAGTTACATTCAGTTTACTCATGCACTCACTAAACAGTGGCGACAACCTGTATTGGAGGATGCATGAGTTGAATTTGGGACAATGACACTGATCAGAAGAATGCGGGCGTCCCACTTACCAGAAGGTGCATGTTTTTAACTATTAATAGATGTATATTTGATGTTTTTGCTCCAATGACATAAACAATGCAATACTCTTAATAGAATGTGAATAATTAGATATAATCAACTGTAATTTTTCCAACAAGATAGACTAAGTTAGGTTTATTCAAGTTAATTTCAAATGTACAAATGTCCATTTATCATTCAGGGTGTTGTTTGCCTACCGAAAAAATAAAAGTATGCACACAGTAATGCAAACAGTGTAGATACCTTCACTGTGACCTATAGCAGAGCTTAGCAGAGGTGGGCATGACCAACAATGTGTGCATTGTTTAAATCTATCCCCTGATCTCCTGACAGCACAAAACTCATTGAGCTATCTATAAATCCATGGGCATTGACTCATGCAGGACACAACAGATATCAATGCTGAAGCTACTCAATCTGACCGGCAACACATTACAGTCATTCAATTCTCCAGTCATTCTGGACTGTAAATAAAATACATAAATGTACCACACTTGTTGAAGAGAAAAAGGAGAAATAAGAGGAACAAAAAAGTTATGTATCCAAAGTAGTCTGATTCATTAAAAAAATAAAGAAATAAATGTTTCAAAATAAGCTTCTGTGGCTTCTCTCTCTGAATCAACCAGCAACCTCTCCTGGCTGCATATATCTTTTTTTGTAAATTAATGTCCTAATATTTCTCATTTTGCTCTCTGACTCTATATACAGAATTAATTTAATCAGTTTTTGATGTGCTTTTTTTATCTCCATATGATAAATGGCATCTCAAAGGCGAGAACCTCAACACAATCCTTGATCTAGAATAACTGCAACTGCAAAGTAAAGCACTGGTTCTCAACTGGTGGGTCGGGACACAACAGTGGGTCACGGACTTGTACTGGGTG
Organism: Gouania willdenowi; assembly: GCF_900634775.1. Taxonomy (NCBI): domain Eukaryota; kingdom Metazoa; phylum Chordata; class Actinopteri; order Blenniiformes; family Gobiesocidae; genus Gouania; species Gouania willdenowi. The sequence goes on from NC_041058.1 coordinate 10,146,283, forward strand.
GGTCGCGGACAGCTGGTCAAACATAAATACTTAAGGTCTCCCACGTTGGATTTGTCTTTTAAATACACTTTTATTTTGAAAGACATGCTGTGGAATGCATGTTGCATTGGAAAATATATAGATTTATGTTTTAAAAAAGATTATGTATGCGCTTTCAATAACCGTGGCAAAATGTGGGTCCCAGAGTGCGACCAGTTGAGAACCCCTGCTATAAAGAATATACTGTAAAGAATGATAAGCAGGTTCCTGTTGCTTAACGGAAGGTTTCCCTTGCCGCCATGATGAATTCATGTTGGGTGTGGGATACATATGTATGTGTATATACGTATATATGCATATGTGTGTATCCATAAAATGAAGAGTCCGTCCTTAAGACTGCTCTACTGTAAAGTGTCTTGAGATACCATTGGTTATGATTTGGCGCTTTACAAATAAAAGATTGATTGATTGATTGATTGATTGATTGATGAGCTGACTTTACTTTATGAAAAATAAAAAAAACAACTTGTTGCCTTAAAAAACTAATTTATGTTGACTTAGATCAATTACCTTTTATTAAATCAAATTGATCCAAGTCAACAAAAGTTAGTTTTTTAAGACAAGTTTTCATTTATTTTATATTTTTTAAGTAAAGGCAGCTTTTTATTCTTTACAGTTTAACAACTTTACCGTCTCTAAAACATTTCAAACCAAATAAAAGACAATATAAATTATGCATATCTGCCAAACCATTTAATCTATTAGGATGACGATTGTGGCATCAGTAATTGGTCTCATTGTGGACTAAAACCAGAGTCACAAGTAATGGGTGAACAATCCAATGCTTGATGAATTCAGCATCACAGTGATATTTGATGCTTGGTACCAATGGTCACCATGGTAACACTTCTGAAACATCAACTTAAAACCAAGAATGTCAGATTATTACACCAAAGAAAATCAAGTGTCAGGTTTTTGTCGCTTGTGCTTTACTGTGTTTTGCCTGAAAATACTTTCTTTACCCATCACTGTCCCCTACAGTTCAGTATTATTCCCTGTTATTTAATAAACTCACATAATTCTAAATCTTTCACCATCATGTTGATGTCCTAAGAACATAAAATAAGAGAACCATTGACGGAAAGCTTTATATATTATTCACAGAGGTAAACTGTGTAGCTGAGCCACATCACACACTCCCACAAACACACCTTCCCCTCATTCTCCTGATTGCTAAATCTCCACTGACACCCCATGCAGGCAAAATGAGTAACGACAGTAGCAGCTCGTTCTAGTGGTGGCTTGTACCACTGCAGACGGAGAGTTCAACACCTCCGTGTCCCACATGTCAAACTGGATCATTTCAAACCACAACACAAAACTACAGATGAAAAGCAGCAGTGATTGTCTGAGGGTTGTTAGTTACTCACTTGAGTGAGGCAGACAGCACCCTCTTCCACTGCCATGTTCACACTGAACGATGAACGCTGAAACCTGAGCTCAGCGTGCTGGAGCAGCCAAGAATCCAAACAGCCAACTAGTCATCGCTGCAGGCAGTCAGAGCTACTGCTCTGGTCTCAGCCTCCCTAACATCCATCCCACTCGGGGGGAGAAAGGCACTATTGGATCAGGTAGCAGGAAAATCAAATCCCTGAGCGCATGCTAGGAAGGAGCTAGTGGTGGATACAGGAGCTCCTTCCGCTCTGTGGTCGATGTTAATCAAACAGGGGATGTAGGAGGTTGAAGGAGTGAGCTGGGGGGAAAACGAAAAGACTATGAGGAAGATGATGGGGGTCTATGGAAATCTGCGACGATGGGAAAACAAAGCAGTGAAAGCGTCGTGGTCTTTTACGCTGCAGAAAGGACACGCGCCAAATCCCCTTCTGTGCTCCATCCTCCCCATCCCGTCTTTTTTTATGTGTCAACAAGGGAAAATCCCTGCTGCCACACACACACACACACACACACACACACACAGAGAGAATCCAGCCCCTGCCCCAGAAAGCACCTTCGAGTAGGGGAGGGTGCTGGAACAGCATCCTGACTCACCATGAAAGCTGAGGATTCTTCCTCCCGCTCAGCCTCCTTTTTTTTCTTCCTCACTTTCATTTACTCTTCTGAGGTGTGAACAGGCTATAGGTGGAGGAGGAAAGGTCACTGCACTGTCCAAAGCTTAGGTTAGTATACAGGGAGAGGGGCTGAACAGAAATAAACAGCTAAAACTAATAGTTCCAGTGATATGCCACCCCACCCTTGTTATCCCACCCACTTGTGCTGTTTCCCTCCCACTCATTCTCTGCGCTCCACTCTCCCTGCCTCCCACAGTGGCTGCCAGCACACGGCGCTTTATTGTCATTCTGCTAATCAGCTTTTCCCCGTCTCTGCAACAAAGACCAGCCCCAGGGCTGAGATTCATCCAGGGTTGGCTCACACTACCTGGTCACAATGTCCCGAACGATGGAGCGGCTGATCAGCAACGAACAACAACAACAACAACAGTCAATAAGCATCAGAAGTATTCCAAGGGAATGAATCATCCCATCACCTCTAGAGTCAAAAAGGACAGTTGCACAGATCTAGCTTGAAACATTACAGCAGTGGTTCTCAAGCTGTTCAGCCCACGATCCCCAAAATAAAGGTGCCAGAGACCGGGGACCCCCACTGAAGGTGGGTGAACACAGACATGAACATTCAAGAACAGTCATGTGGGAACAGGGCCATCTATGAGGGGGAATAAAGGGGAGAGCTTTCTGGGGTTCATCCAGAAAGTCAACAAAAAATAATGGTCCGTTGTTCTATGAATCTGTGATAACCACATTTATTCATTTATCTGAATAATATCCACTGTTATCCAGTTTATTATTATTTGTACCAGTATAAAGTCATCTTAAAGATGTAAATCCTTGATATAATCAGAAATAAAATTGGGTGAAAGTGACCAAAAATGGCGGAGAAGGTGGTGAAATGTGTTTTAAAAACCACAGAAATTGGTTAAAAGTTGCAAATCAGAGCGGCCAAAAACTGACAGTGGCAGATAAAACTAAACCGACAAATAATGGGCATGACAAATCATGGATGTGGTTAAATAGGCAAAATTAAGCATGTGGTGGAAAGGGTTTATACAGTAAGTGACAAAAGTATCTTGAAAGTGGAAAAAATGTCCAGAAAAGGCATTGGAATTTGATAGAAAAGTGGCAGAAATGCGAGTAATGTAGCAAAAATGCATTAAAATAAGATCTGGCAAGAAAACGTGATGAAAATAGGTAAACATAGAAAATATAAAACCACAGATGACAAACAAGTCCAAAAATGAGGTAGAGATCCCACCAAATATAAATATAAATATTGATGTGAACTAATGCAATAATTATCATTCCATCCAATACAGTATAATGATTAAAATAAAAATCTAAAAACAAATTATCGATAAAATATTGTAAATAAATGTGTGTCAATTATTGTTATTCAAAAACAGCACATTTGAATTAAGTCCGATTGTTCCGGATGTCTTAATAATCCTGCAAACATCCCGGAATCAGCTCACCACAATAACACAAAACCAAAGAGAAGATTAAAAGAGGATTTTTGACAACTTTAGCATTTGCGCTAAGGTCAGAAATAGAAAAGACTTGTTTGTGGTTCACTCATCTTCTCATTCATTTTCTATAACAGTCTATTTGATACTTGATTTCCAGGAAAGGTCAAAGCTATTCAAGCCCAAATATTAGTCGAGACAAACACAGTGACTCAGTGGTAGAAATAGATATTTACTGCTCCTATTGTACATACATGTACTGTATTAAAATGTGAAAAAAAAGTGGATTAAGATCAATTTCTTAAAATGCCTATCAATCATTTCTTTGAAACAATATTTCTGTATAAAATACATTTCCTTCCTTGTAACCAACTCCAGCTACTAGGGATGTAACGATTAATCGTAAGGCAGTTAAAAATCGATTCATAGGTATCACGGTTGATATCGATTTTCTGAAAATTGAATCGCAGTACTTTTTTTAACCAGCAGAGGGTTAGGGTTATCCACAAGTGTTGGCGGCGGGCGGAGCCTGCTAATACTTTCTTTCTGGCTGCCTTCTACTCTTAAATATGTTAATAAATGATTCATTACCCCTTTAGCACCGAAATAATATCTGTAATATTACTTGAATATCTGTAAAAGTCACATTTTTCTATTAGCTCTGTCTGCTAGCGCATATCATCTCTTCTTCACTGCAAGATAGCTGCATGCCAACCGACCACTGGGTTACCAGCGCCCTCTGCTGGTCCAAACAAATATGACGTAAATCAGTTTAAAGTCCAATTGTTAAGGCACAAAATACATTTTCAGTTGCACTTTTAAAAGAAAAAGAACTATTATGCAGTTTTGCATTGTTTATTATAGAACCAGAATTTAAATTAATAGGCTTCATTTTCATTTGTATTATTCCTTTATTTATTTACTTCAAGATTTATTTTTAGTTAAATTGCATTGTTTTGAATAGTTTATCAAGGAATTCTTTTGACAATGAAAAATATAAAGAAAATAATACAGTATTTTCTAGTTTTTTTCCCAAAAAACAAATTTGTCTACAGTCCCATTTTGTAAATGAAAAAATCGTGAGAGAATCGTATCGTGAACCCAGTATCGTGAACCCAGTATCGTGAATCGAATCGTATCGGGAGTTGAGTGAATCGTTACATCCCTACTTGTTTGTGGTTCACTCATCTTCTCATTCCTTTTCTATAACAGTCTATTTGATACTTGATTTCCAGGAAAGGTCAAAGCTATTCAAGCCCAAATATTAGTCGAGACAAACACAGTGACTCAGTGGTAGAAATAGATATTTACTGCTCCTATTGTACATACATGTACTGTATTAAAATGTGAAAAAAAGTGGATTAAGCTCAATTTCTTAAAATGCCTATCAATCATTTCTTTGAAACAATATTTCTGTATAAAATACATTTCCTTCCTTGTAACCAACTCCAGCTACACATGGCAACATGTCCACAGTCTCTCTCTGCTTTCTCCTCTCCTGTAATGATAACGCTGGGATGGAACAATTTGAAGGTCTCATTGGATTTTATCCAAATGACTTGTCGACTGAACGGGTGAAATCTACTCACCACTGTCTGCAACCTGAAGGATCAATAGCTCCTGGAAAGTCACTCCAAAAGAAGCAACAGAGAGCAACTGCAAAAAGTGCAGCGAATGTAGAGGAAATTTAAATAAAGATGCAAGCAATGACTATAGATGGCCTTTTTAATGAGAAATCAATATGTTATAATATATTGACCAAAAAAGAATAAAAGAAAGAAGGTTAGGACTCTCTGACAAGAAAATGTGAGACATATGAATGTTTGGATAAATCCAGGACAAAGTCAAAAGAATCTAACAGCTCTTCATTAAACCTGCAGAAGCCACTAATCAAGTCAAACACTGGACTCTAGAGGACATGAGCCTGCATAACACTGTGCAAACGTTGCATTAATATCTGTGTGGTGTTTGCATGCTCTCCCTCATTCGTTGTGGGTTTTCTCCAGAGAATCAGGGATGTGAAGTTGATCAGAATCTTTAAGGCAAATGGAGGAGTGTCCTCAGCTGGGATTGGGAAAAGTGGACATGAAAGGGTAGCGATGTTGCATTTAAACCAGTGTTTGCCTGGAATTAAAACGGGGTCCCTGGAAATGTCTATTTATTGATAAAAAATATATATACTGATTATTTATATATTGTATATTTTTAAAATTATTATTTAAATTTAATTCTTTACCATAAACAATCTCAAACACAAGTGTTCTATATATAATTCTAGTTCAAATAAAATGCAGCAAGTAACATAAATGATCTGAGTTGGTGCATCTTGTCACTTTGTGCACTAATCCTGTATTTAACAAAAAAAAAACATGATAAAAAACTGATTCCAGAAAAAAAATGTCTCTCACCAGAAATGCGTGATATAAAAATGGGGTCACGACCTGAAACAGGTTGAGAACCACTGATTTAAACCCTCCAAATAGGGCTGATTATGGCCAAAATGATAATCACAATTATTTTTGATCAATATTGTAATCAAGATTATAATCACAATTATTTATCATGTTAGGAAAAAAAATCTGTTATTTAATACACTACTTTAAATAAGAATTATACTAAAAAAAAACAACTAAAAATTTAAAATGTACTAAAAGGCTAACTGAATAAATACATTATTAATACAGAGTAGTAGCGGCAGGAAACAGATACTTGATGTGACACTGTTTAAAAGAAAATGTGTGCTAATTGATCTGCTACAATATACAAGCATCTATGCATGCATACATCCAAGATCTAGTGTGGAGGATTGAAAATATGATGGCAAAATACATTTCAATTGTCAACAATAAATCTTAATTGAGTAATACAGATTTTTGTCTTCATTGTATAATATAGTATGCACAATATATAGTATTTATCCATATATGGCACAATATATATTGCAGTATGTTGTAGCATATAAAGACAGACTTGCATGTAAAAATGTAGTGCCCGTTTTGGCCGTGATTGCAATAAAAAAAAATTTATATATATATATGTATCAATATATACACATATATGGTTTGTGCTTATATTGCATTATATAGGGAAATATAAATACTAAATCTCATATATGAGAATATATTGTTTAATATATACAGTAGATTTTTCCAGTATACTGCAATATATTTTTGTTTCGTAAGGGAGAGCCCGTATTTTATTGTGCTAACCAAAATTGTGATCACGAATGAAATTCAGTTAATTGTGCAGCCCTAGTGTCTCATGAGACCACATGCTGTAATGCCTAAATGAAAAATCTTACAGCAAAGAAAATATGGCCTGTCATCATGTCAAAATATCAAGCAAAATATCCAAAATCTCAACATTTGATACATTAGATTTGATATTAACCTGTTAGTGAGCTATAATAGCTCATAAATTATCGATTAAACAAGATGAAACACAAGTCTGATATCTTTAGCTTGTCGAGCAGGGTTTAAAACAGAGAGCTGGGAGATCTTTGGCAGGTACAGAGCAGCAGACAGGAGCAGATCACACACCATCTGGCCTCCCTGAACCCCCCTCCCACCACCCGTCACCACGTGGCTCCAACTCAAACGCTAACAGTCAACACTCACGCACAGAATTACCCAAACTCAATGCAAATAGGATTGCTTTCGTAAACATTGTCGATTCAGGGGGGCTTTTTTTCTTAATCTCCTTGTTTGACACTTTGACACGAGTCCTAGTGAACCACGTGTTCTAACCCATGGTGGAGATGGAGATGGAGGAGGAGGAGGAGGAGGAGGAGGAGGAGAATACTCTGGAAGCAAAAGCTGAGCATTGTGAAGAGCTGGATTTGCACAGGATTTATCCATCATCCTGCACGCTCACTAACACTACTGCTGAACGTTCCCGTTTATTCTTCCTCAATCTGTGTGACCTCCTCTACAAACACACCAGTTGTAACACATCACTGAAGTAAATGGCCTTTCAAATCCTGACGTTTCTGCTTGGCAAACAGAAGGCTATTAGGTGCTGAAACAGCCAGCTGCCCCTCAGGCTACACAAAGTAATAGGCTGTAGAAACGGGACGGGGACGGGGGGGGGCCCCAATCTAGAACGGCAACACTCACCAAACGTGGCAATGAAACAAGAAACATTAAAGGCAAGATTATCAGCGTTCACGATCAAATGCTCAATTTCCCTAAAGAAAAAACACAAATGCTAATTTCATTTTGATAAAGTAGAAATGATATATTTCCCTTTGATGGACATTTGTAGCCAGGAGGGCCACAGCAAAAGAAAACAATTGTGAGAATGGCTTCATGTCAAAAAAAGTAACCCCTGTGGACTAAAGAGGTTAAGAGGTCAGCTGAGTCAAGTGTGGCCTGAGGAGGAGACATTTTAACACAGAACAAGAAAGAGAAGAATAGCTCTTCTTTAGATTAATAACAGCAGCAGATGTCAGCGCATGTAAACCATGCTACAGTTAGTGCCAGCTTTTCCTCGCCTGTAACGTGTCAATCCAAATGGAAAATGAAACGTAAAAGCATCCGTTACAGCTCTCCCTCTCTCCCACTTATGCAGCCAGCACTGACATGCGCTCAGAAATCCATAATGGGACGTCCGTAATGACCCAGAATGCCTTTCTCCCTGTTCTCCTCTTTGAGTGGATTTTAGTCAATTAATTTATTTCAAGGATTAGGAGTGACATAGAGGAGAATCTACAGCAAGGGACGCCAAACTCAGTGTGGTTTAGGGGCCAAATTTGGACCAGTGTGATCGTAAATCATAGATCATGAGCTTTGCTGGAAGTCAAACATAGAACGTATTAAAAAAAAACATGTTCTATGTATTAAATAGAGACTGTCTTAAGTTAATGTTTATTCCTTGTATTGTATTGTATATGTTTGAAAACAGCCAAGAAAAAATATATATCTATTTATCTGAATGGGCTGCAAGTTTTAGAGGAAAAACGAGCAGTTTCAACATTAATCTGCTCTAGTTTGCACGTCCATGTATAAATGATATGTAAGGAACCGACAACATCCGAACAAACAAGTGACCATTTAAATGTCCTTCATTTTGTGACCAATGTTTATTTAATTCGGGAAAGTTTTGTGAGATAATTTGAGGAATGAAGCAAGGATATTGAAGAAAATGTGAATTCTTTCTCCAATTTGAGATAGAAAAGAACTGCAATCATGTGATATAATATAAGCATGGGAAAACTGTGCAAATACTGTGGATTTTCATTGAATTTGTGTGTTTGGAGGACCAGTGGTATCTACAACTGAATTAGTTGCTAACTCACAAAATGACTCATGTTCTCTCTGTTATTTTTACTTTCTCCCACATTGGATGGTTTGAAGGGCTCGATTTGGACTAAATTTGTTTCTTGGGGCCAGCAGCATACACAACAAAATAAATATTAAAGAAAATATAGTGCAATAAAATCATAATACAACAGAAACAAATATAAATAAATAATAAGTAAAGTACACACAATACACATAAGTACAGTAAAAATAAGAGGGCAGGTACCAAGGGGGATGTTTTTTTTTTAGAACCTTATTACAGTTAAGCAGCAGCTATTTAAGAAAGTAGTGACTGTTTAATGCTAAACTGATAAATCCAATCTGTGTGTGAATGCAAGTGTTGGAACTTTCATATTCATAGTTATACAATTTAAATTACACGTTAGACTTTGAATGTGGGCTTCTGTATCATTACATCAATTCTCTGTCAGTGATTATTATCATATTTGCTCCACTATCGCCAATACCAATACAATACTGACTTAATTCACATGCAGCAAATGTAGACATGCAAGTTTATGCACACGCACGCACACACAAGATGAGCACTTCTACACTAAGAAATGTTAAATGCTAAATAAATAGTTTTATTTGTACGAATTTATGTGTCTTTTATGAAATTCTACCTAAGTCGCCACATTTATCAATTTATCATGCGCATTGTCCCATAGAATTACGTTTTACTTTGCACCCGCACATACACTCCTTTATAACACGACAGAGTATGTACACATCTTTTGAATTTGGGAGACTCCATGACACTAAACAATACCTCGGGTCTTGTGCTGATGAGACAGTACAATTTGGTCCACTTAACCTTCAATGTCAAAGCTCTTTACCAACTGGACTTTTCTCTTTGCTGTACAGCTGTCAGTGTGTGTAAAAGCTCAATGACTAATAAATGACTGCTGGCAGTTGGAACAAACTCTGCTGTCCTCCTGCACGGTGGACATTTTGTTATTGTGGGTGGCAGCAATTTTACTTTGGACCAGGATCAGCCCTCAAGCGCTAAACCTGTGACAGAGACCCTTGCTGCATCATCTTCAGTGCGTGCGTGTGTGTGTGTGTGTGTTTCATCCCTCTGTCCAGCTATCATAGCATAGCACAGACCTGACTGTTCATCAAGGCTACAGCCACGTGCACAGTCTAATGCCCTTTAACACTACATCATACTGTATATAGTTTTTTTACAGACCAACTCACATAGTTGCTTATACTGTAGCAGCCCTCTGTGCACATGTACACATATTCCTTTGCCTACTAGGGTGGATATTAAGGGTGTAACAATACATGTATTTGTATTGAACCATTTCGGTACAGGACGTTCGGTTTGGGTACAGGGTTGTGCACGGGTGAGTTTCCGCAATGAAAACGGAAGTTGCGTGTGTTTACTTCTGCCGACAGCTACATCTGCAGCTCGTGCATGTCATGGCTAACGCTAGCAATAAACCAGAGCTGGAGGACCCTCCCCTGTCGCTAAAGTCTCCTGCTTAGAACACTGTTCAGCTGAGATCGGGTATGTTTCTGGGAACACAACGAACATGCTAACTCACTTGAAACGGCATCACCTGAGTGTGAATATCACTGCGACAAGAAAGAAAACATCCTTAGTGCAAACGCAGCTGACTTCTGCATTCAAGCAGCCTCTGCCTAGTAATTCAGATCTGACCAAAGCTGTAACAACTGCCATCAGAGTCTTTAGAGCAGCGGATAAATGCTGTTAACAAGCTATGAGGAGCTTATTTTTTTAAATAATATTTTATGTATTTTTTGTTTGAGAATATTATTATTACCAGGCAGCACTTTACAATAGTATAGTATTTTTTTTTAAACTTTATTTTCATATTCTGTATAATGTTAAATACATTGTTGGTTTACTAAAGTTTCGAATAAACAACAAGAAAATTTATGTTTTGAATTTTGTTCCATACTGTACCGAAAATGAACCGAGGTACGTATTGAACCATGACTTTTGTGTATCGTTACACCCCTAATAGATATTGTAACATCCCTGCAGTGTGTTATAGTTGTAGTGTTATTGTTCTAATGTTAATGTTATGATGGTTCCGATTATTGTGTGTTTTGTGAATGCATCTTTGGGGAGAGCTGGGATGTGACTGGCTGTGAGTGGAATAGGGGGCGGGTCAGAGAGGAGGAAATGCCCTGTGTGAGAGTGAGTAGCTGTTGGATGTGGATGAATGAGGCAGCAGCCAGATAAGCTTTGACCCCTTTTGTTGTTTTTTGGAGCGGTTACGGCCGACAGTAACCGCAGTTCTGTGTGGAAATAAAGCGACTAACAAGCAAGAAGGTTGTCGTCCTTTCCAATGTTCTGTGGGACGTTACAATATATACGTGCTCTGCAGGTAACAACAAGGTCACACCTGAGCAGAGAGACTAATGACCTATAATAAGGCACAACCTTCACTGATGGGAACTTGGCTCACACACTGCCTTTTCTCCTTCACGTACAACGCACACGCACGGACACACGAGCACACATATTGCTCTACTCAATTCAGCTCAGCAGCTTCACCCTGTATATGTTGTCATGCCTTGGGTGGACCTCTATCTTCTACCTTAATTTATTGCCAGTGCTACGCTTCAGCAAAAAATAAATTCAAATACACCAATTCACCTCTGTACAGCACTGTGGTCAAAGTCTGTTGTTTTTAAATGTGCTCTATAAATAACATTGTCTTGACTTGACTTAATAAATGAATAATTTAATGATGAGTTGGCAATGAGTAAGAATTTCTAACACTACTACAAACTGATTCCAATCCTATACAGGACATTAAAAAGCTGATGGAAATGATTAACAGTACAATTACACAGTGTGTGTATGGACTCAATTCCAAAAATGAGCATCTTTACCAGGTTAAGTGTAATCATCATTCCTGCAAGAGCATAAAAGCATATTTTTTAAAGCTCACCTGTAGTGAGACTAAAACAGTTTAGCTGTTTAGCTTTAAAACAAAAAATATCATTTTGTTTTACAAAAACAAACTCTTTGCAAATATATAATTTTTCAGTAGCTTTTATGATCAACAAATTATTTTTTTGTTCAAAAATTGTGTTCAGAAGCACGTTTCCAATTGTGGTATTACAGTAAAGGACAACAGTGTCAGGGCCAAAAATGTGGAAAGCGGCTTTAAAAAATGAGCTAGTTTGTCCCAACTGTTTCATTTCCGATATGATACCGATATTGCAGCCTTGCGTATCAGCCGATACGATATTGATCCGATAACAGCATGAATCATACACACTTTTATTACTTTTTTTCTCTTCTTCTTATAATAAAAATTTGTTTTAAAAAATCGAAAATTTGAATCCAATATCCGATATCGATATCAAATCAGGACACCACTAGAATTTAATGCATTTCCTTTGTGTAATTTGATGTGCAAATGAACTATAACCTTACATGAAATAAAACATTTTGCCGTTAAGTAATAAATAATAATGCATGGGATTTTATATAGACACTCAAAGTGATTTACATTGATGTGGATTATTCCTTCCACACATGATGGTGGTAAGCTACTATTGTAGCTACAGCTGCTGTTTGTGGCAAAGTTTCCATTCCTTGTTTAAAAAAAAGTAAAGAGAGGAAAGTCAACCACAACATATCGTTACTGTCCTTGTTGTTACTATTTTTGTCACATCAGCAGCTTCAGTTTACGACTTAACGTTTTTCTGTAAGTTTTTTTTGGCCCTCAGTGAGAGAAGGTCCCAGAAAAGTTAGAAGTGCACAGTGGGGTGGACATCAAGAGCAGTAACGAATGACAACAATGCAGTCAGCAACACACATCAAGGGAGACTGAGAACACATTTCTCTCTCGTGCACACTCGCACAAACACGTGCACACGCATCCAAAAGCACAGGGTGACAGCAACCTTGTCAGCAGCAACAATACAACCCGACTCGCTGCTGTATCTACTGTATGTGCATCAGATCAAGGCCTCAGGCTGACTTTCAGCTCAGTGCAGCACATGTTCAGTGGGTCCTTTAAAAAGTGGTGAAAGTTAGTCAAACAGAATTATCACATTTTCCTTTAATTCATCTTTGCGGAGTTGTTTTCACTCAGGAATTCTTAATTTAAAGTATAAAATGAGATACATTTAGAAATTAAAATGCAGTTTGCTGGTTGTAGAGATTGCAAAGCTACCTTTAGCCAGAGGTAATGTCTGAATTGAAGTCATAGCTCTTGTATGCAGAGTTTATACCTATTTATACCATGAGTGAAATTAGATACGTTTCTGTACTGCAGAGTCCTGACCAGGATTAGCAGGTACAAAAAGAAAATCAATAGCCTAAATATAAACAAATAACAGTTTAATTACCTATAAAAACAATTATTCCATCTATTATATGTCTTTCAGTCAGTGTAAATATTAACAAACTTTATTTTGCCTTTTTTTTAAAAAAAAAAAAAAAAAAAAAAAATAGTTTTCATCATATTTAATTAATCACTTCTTAGTTTGATTAAGTTTTCAGTGACTGCATTCAAATGTATTTTAATCAACTACAGTACGTACCCAGAGCATTTATTCAACATAAATGTATTGGATTATGTAACTTGGTTTTCATTACGACTGTCAAGCTGACTCATAATCATGTTGGACTCCTTAACATTAACGCAAATTTGTTCCAAATATTTTTTGTCTTTAAGAGATTTTACTTCGATTTTTTCATCTTATCTACCTTATACTCAGCTACATATCTACAGTATGATTTTCCTTTATGCATAAGGTACACCGTGTATTTGGTAAGTTCTGCTTTTTTACATCATTTTGCTGCTGTAACAAGTGAATTTCCCCATTGTAAGATTAATAAAGTATAATATTATCTAATATAAATCAACGCTGCTTTCAGCGTTATTTACGTTCCTGTTTAGTCAGGTTTTTAGGTATTTACAAAGACTTCCACAGTGAACTAGACAGGCACACACACCATCCATGAATTAAAATCCACAAGTTAACTTGTTTTTTAACTATGAGAGAAAATGTGACAACAGTAAGTAATCTAAGACAAGCACAGGGAGAACATGCACATGTATTCAAGGTTTGGGGTCACCTGCAGTAAAATGCTGCACACTGCTGTATCACTTGTGAATATGCTAAATTCCACCCATGCCGTTTCCCTTTAGGTCCTCAAGTTTACAGCGAAGTACCAAACTCTGAATCCATATTACATTGAAAACAGCAACAGCTGAGAAGCCTCACCATGGTCTCCTCCATCTCCTGCAGTGATCTCTTCTACAGGCGTCTCCAGCTTTCACAAAGACAGACACTTTCCCATGCAGCCATCAGACACTTTAACAACACAGCGAAGACCAAATGTGGGTGTGGATTACCTGCAGAGTCCTGTCTCACACATACTTGCACTTATTAATCATTTTGTGGAGTTCTTAGATCTTATCATTGCTTTTCTATATTCTGAATATTAGGGGTTCTCAACCTTGTGGTCGGGACCCCATTTGGGGGAGGTGGTCACCAGATACCTTCAAGAAACTAAGAATAAATTCTAAACACTTTGAGCCCATTTCTGCTTATTTTTACTCTTTTTCTGCAACTACACCAAACTTGCCATATTTTAACCTATTTTCATCACTTTTTCTTGCCATATATTGTTACAGTTACTGCCACTTCTCCATCAAATTTCAGTGCCTTTTTCTGCACATTTTTTTCTACTTTAAAGACATTTTAGGCACTTATAAACCCTTCCCACCACTTTGCCCACCTAATGTTGCAAATGTTGACCCATTATTGTCACTTTTAACTTCTTTTCACCACATTTCATGATCATTTTTTGTCAATTTAACCACATTCACGATTTGTCATGCCCATTATTTGCCAGTTTAAACTAATTGTTCCAATATTGACACTTTGAATCCTTTTTGCACCTTTTTCTGTCCGTTTTTGGCCACTCTAATGTGCAACTTTTAACCAACTTCTGTGGTTTTTAAAATCACATTTCATCACCTTTTCCACCATTTTTGGTCACATTTTATTTCTGATTAAAACAAGGATTTACATCTTTAAGATGACTATATACTATGGAACAAATAATAAATGTCCTGGGTAACAGTGGATATTATTTAGATAAATAAATAAATGTGGTTATCACTGTATCATATACATATTACATATATTATATTTTTTTCTTATTGTTGCATTTATGAAGAATCCATCCATCCATACACCCATGCATCATTGCTGCTCTTTTCGTTCTAGCCGTGCAGTGAGTTACTGGTTGGACTCGCACGATGTTGAAAGTGAAACCCATGAGACGTATTAAAAATAGAATCAAGGATAAAACAGCTCAAAACGTACCCCAAAATATCCAATGAGCGATGGTCAACATGGGAATATCCTTTCTCATTGGAATGAGCAAGGACCTGCTGTAGGGCCTTTCTATTCTCCTCATCAAACCAAACCCAGACCCACAAAGAACTAGTCTGCTTTAGGGATTGTGTGAAAATATCAGTTATTATTTGCAGCGTTAGAGGGACACAATGCAGACATACTGTAGTAAAAAAGAATTTGTTTTGTGATTAGTTTTTGTTACAAGAATATAAAGCAGTCTTTTTCAACCCTTGGGTTGCCTGAAATGCCTAGAAGTTCATAAAGAAATAAATATAACTGATTTATCTTTTTTTCTTTAATATTAAATAAATCAAATTAACGCAACACAATCTTCAACAACTGTATTCCATATTTTCACTTTCTCAAATATAAATCTAGTTAAAATAAAATGCAGTATGAAAATATCTGAGATGGCACAATTTGTCACTAATTCTGTATTTCTAACAATGCAACAAATGTGATCAAAAACTAATTCTAGAAGAAAGAAAAAATATAAAAAAGGGAAGTACTGACATTATTAAAAAAATGAATCATTAATTGATCATCTATTAATCAATCAATCAACTTTATTTGTCAGCAATAGTGGCGATTCAGAGTGCAAACATATGGGGAGCAGAAAAGTCATATGAGCCCCAATAAAACAGTACATAGTAAATAACATAACGTGCCCGCCTGATATTTGAAAAATACTCAAAACATTAACTGTCACGAAAACTTATTTACAATGATTTATTGTGACCAAGCTCACCAAGCCTCAGTGAATTTATAGTTGGAAGTGGTTCATCCATCACATTTATAATACCGGTAGGGGAATAAAACATTATTTTATATAATTAGTCACCTGTTAATGCATCAAATTTTATTAAGAAGTACTTTCTGTGACAAACACAAAGATAAAAAATGCTGTCACTAATCAAGAGCCCTGAGTGAATGTCACCTTACAGCACGATATCAATGGTCCACCTCCTTCTCTTCTTTAAAATCAGTCCATGACAAAGTTTTTTTCAAAATCCTCAAAAACGCTGTTTTTTCACCAAAAATTGTTTGACTGGAAAATGTTCTTCATTACCTAGAATCCCCATATTAGTACTAATGCTTTGATGCATGACTTGTTGCTGGGTTATGAATTCAGATTCACACCTACATAAAATATCAGAGTCCAAAAATAGTGACTTTTTTTAAAAAATGCCATTTTTTTGGCCTAAAATGATCAGATCGGAAAAATTGTAGCACTAATCTAAAGCCCTGTGTGAATGTCACCTTACAGCAAGGAATCAATGGTCCACCTCCTTTCCTTCTTTAAAATCAGTTCATGACAAAGTTTTCTTCAAAATCCTCAAAAACGCTGTTTTTTTCCGCCAAAAATCGACCGACCAGAATTTTTTTTCATTACCTGGAATCCCCTCATTAGTACCAATGTTTTGGTGTGAGAATGGATGGTGGGTATTGCATTAAAACACCTACACCACTCTACACACACAGACAGACGGACAACGAACTGATGACATTACCCTTCGGCCGAGGGTAAAAAACAAATCACAACATAAAAACATGTAGCTGTGCAATTTGACCCGATAAAAACACAAGGTGACGTAAAAATGAGACAAATATGAATATAATACAGTGAAGAAACTGATCTGTTAACTCGCACAACTTCATTATAGATGCATTATATATCAATTTATTGATCAATAGAAAAAGGTAAAAAAAAATATGTTCTTATTTAGTTGATTATTTGTCATCATGAGTAAAATTAAAAACATTGAAATACAGAAATATCAAATGAGGAAAAAGAAAACTGAGCCAAGTAAATCTAGGAAAACCCACTTCAAGTTTGGACATGATCAAAAATCCTGTCTTTGTTCCGTTCCCAGGCTTTCTCTGAATGACACACACACACATATTGTTGATTCTGTCAGGAATCCACTCTGACTTTTCCAATCTTCATTGAGATAAAATCTTTGACTGTTTCAAAGCTCCATGAAAAACCTTCCAAACTGTGCTGATAACTGATTATATAAAGTAAATGTATTTGGCAAAGCTGACCATGAATAATTCTGTATCGAATGTTAAATAAACAGGGAACTTTGCTTAAATCCACAACGTGCACACTATTTTATTGTTAATGGAATGGTTTCATGCTCTCCCTCTGAAGGTCTATTTTTCCAGTGATCTGAGTTAAAGAATACCAATTCCACCTTAGAGCTACAATCAACCTTTCAACATCAGCCCGTCTTACGCTGCATTAGTGCAGTCTGCACAGGCTTGTTTTAAAGATGTTTAACTACTAGCCAGGAGATGACAAAAGCGATAATTTAACTCCTTGCTTTACAGCCAACACTTCTCCGAACCACACACCCACCGTGGAAATGCAGAATTTCCATGCTTCGATTACAGCGCAACCTTTTCACCCTAAATTACCTCCTTTAAGGTGCAATAGAGTCTTTGTCTTAAGGCAGAATGCACACAACACTAATGTCTATGTTTTATATGGCAAAGTGAATTCAGCAGGCAGCAATGATGAGTTGTTGAACACAACCAGAGACTTATGGTCATTTCAGGAGTTGTGTAACGGAGCGAGCAAATGCAAAAGCACTGAAGTACTGAACATACAAGAAAAACACATACGTTATATTATAGTTATTTACCATTTATTCCATCTATGAGCTGTGAAAGGCAGCAGCAGAACCTGAAGATAAAGCTATCGAGAATGAAATCCCAAATATAGTCACAAATGCTCGTAGGGATCTTTTGTTTAAATTAGGGCTGGGCAATATGGACCAAAACTCATACCTCAATATTTTTTTTCAAAATTGCGATATACAATATAAATTTTGATCATTTGAATTCAAATGAAGTCTGACCAGAAAGATGATCCTGGGTTAAATTTGGTGAATAAAATGCCACACATACATATTTATTCACAAACAGCTGCACAATATGTGCCACTTGAGTCTTTTTCTCTTCTAAAAGACAGCACGTGTGAGTGAGTTCTGTAGTGTGACTTGTTTAGGGGAAGGTCTGGGTTTGAACGCACTCAGTAATCCATCACTGTGTATACTATATATATATATATATATATATATATATATATATATATATATATATATATATATATCGATACAGTATAGGTGATATTGTAATTTATTATATCCCCAAAACAGAAAACCTGTTTTGAATCTCGATATCGTCCAGCTCAAGTTTAAATAATAAAATACTTTCTTAAATATAATGCTAATATAATGTAATATAAATATAAATATAAATATAATGCTAAATATAAATATAATGCTTAAGAAAAAAAAGGATATTTAAAGAAAATGGAACGAATGGATTAGATTTACAAAGACACCAGCATTTAAAGGATGATGTCAACCTTTTTATTTTATTTTTCTTGGATAATGAAGAAAACTAATGTAAACTGTAAACCCCTGTGTTCACTAAGACCTGATGCCATGCTTGTTGTTCTATGTTCATGTATATATGTGGAAAATATAATAAAAATCTAAAGTGTAAAGAAATACATAACCAATCTTTTTTAGGTTACTATTTAAAAATGCATTCTGCCAATTTGTGTTTTAATGCCCATATAGGCTTTGATTTGTTTATTTGTTTTTTTTCCAGAAAGATGAACGTGTACATGCCAAACAGTCTCAATCTTACTGCACACACATTCAAAAATATACTTATTGAAGTTTATAGCAACAAATTCAATGACATCAAGTCACATACATTTTTATAGAGCCAAAACATATAGATGTGTATAGTTTATTACTAATCTGTCACTTATTAAAACAAAAAACTTCCACTATAGCATTTCTTATTAGTATTTTTGTAAAACTACCATAGCAACACTGCTCACTGATTTTTTTTTTACATGCTTTTTGGTTCGGATAAGGCTAACGGTAACATTTTTAAAAAAAAATCATAATAAGGGTCAGTCTAGGGCTGGGTTTTGATTCGATTTCTGATTTTTTTGTGAAATGCACTTAAAAATGACTGCATACATCAGATATATTGTCAAAAGTGCAACTGTATTGCTTTTATTGTCCTCTAGAGTCAAAATGCATAGAACAATCCCGAAATAAAAAAGTAAATGAGGCTCTAACATTCAACAATTTCAAGCTTTAAACCAGGTTTAAGCAAAAATGCAACAGCAACTTCACAGTAGCTTCAATTTTCTGATTAAGAAATCAGATAACTACATATTTTATTACATATAATATCACAATTAAAAAATAATAAACTCTAACCTTAGCATCTTAGCATAGTGTGAATAAAAAATTCAACATGCCTGTGGCACACATATAGCCTACTCAAAGGGTAAACATATGTAAACAAAGATGGGGCTGGCTCACGTCGCGCTACGGTAACCCACAAGGACGGAACGCAAAAAAGTCAGAAAAAACAGTGGAAAAAATATAAGAAAAAATAAGAAAAAAAAAATTTAAACTCAAATTTGCAAAATGAAAATTGTTTTCAAATTTGATAAATCAATTAAATAAGTTTCTGTTTATATGGTTTAATATAAATGAGTCATAATCAGTAGTAATAATAGTAATAGTACAACTGGAGGGCTTCATGGTGTTTTGTTGGTGAGCAACGTTGCCTCGCCGCTTAATATCGTCATAATGTTTATAAGGAACTTTAAAACCCAGTTTGTGAGCAATAAATATAATACAACATGTATTTTGTGTACAATTAATAATGCGGGTTCTCTATGGTCCCAGTGGGGGTTGCACTTGCCGCCTGCTGCTCCCCTTCCTCCATTGTTCAGGCCTTTCTCCCCTCTACACTATGTGAGCTGGGGCGCTAACTGTGAAGGGGTGTGATTACCATCGATCTGTCCTAACACAGCCCATTTCCTCAGCTCTATACGCTGAGCTCCAGCCAGCGTGGCAGGGCTGCCACAAGGCCACGGTGGCATGTTTTTGTCCTTGGCTGGGGGACAGACGCACGTGTTGGAAGGGATGAAATATATATTGCATCGAACATTAAGTAGAAGATATAGAATTATGTACTATTAAGAGTTAACGTGGTTTGGGAAACACCTGAAACATCTCTGTTTACCATAAAAAGCAGATAACCAAACAACTGTGATGGCAAATTGGCAGGTGGTTAAGAAGAGGACAGGAAGATGTGATGGGAGGTGGGGGAGGTGGAGGCAAGCAAATGAAAGTAATTATCAAGCAATACAGGCCTGATCCCCAAGGGTCAACATGGTGTTGTGTGTGTGCGCGTAGTTGTGTGTCTCCGTGTGTGTGTGTATAGGCACCATAGCAGTATTTCAGATGAGAAAGCTCTGTCTCAATATGAACACACACACACACACACACAAAGCCAGTAGCACATAATTTGGTGCAGGAAGAGTTTGATGAAAGACGCTTGGGTTTAATACACAGTAGGGGATTAATGGGTGTGATGTCGTTAGATTGGCTTCAACGGGGCTTTTTTTTTTTTTTCGTCTTTTTTTTTCTTACAAAGGATTAGATCTCGAGATGAATATTTTTAATTGGAAGAATCAACCTTTGCATGTACAGTATGTGCAACCCAGATTTTCCCATTATGCTTTTGAAAAAAAAAAAAAATAAAAAAAAATCAGGAAATCTAGAATTTTTCCTGAAGAAAATTAGTCCTAATGTTGTCACTGCACACATGGACATTTGCAGAGACTCTGGGTCTAGCATTGATTGTTGGAAGAAGATTAGAGCTGAGATACTGGCTATACATTAACTGCTCTATGATTAAAACCTCAATTCATTGCCCTGAATGCCCCACACAATTCTTTCTCATGCATCTTTTATCTTTTTTTTCTTGTTCTTTGGGGCGTTATTATGTCCTTTCACCCCCCATTATAGCATCTCCTCCCCACCTGCTGCCCCTGACCTCTACTTTCTGCCCTTGCCCTCATTAGGTCTAGATGTATTTTTTGCTTTTGTCTCCATCCCCACCATTTCTCTTACTTTTAAATGAAAATATATAGGTGAACAGTCCCACACTTAACAAGAAACTAGTCAATCGTCTATCTAACACTAGATGAATGAGTCCAGGGTTGCGTCCTACAGCGTGGCATAAGTACCACTGAAGCATCTCTTTGACACTGTCTTGCTTAAAATGGACTTGTCTTTTTAAAAATTGAACTGACGCTGCATCATTAGAGAGAATTTATGAAACATAAAGCAGAAAACGCTCCAACATGCACTAATAGGGCTGTCACTGTAAGGACTTGAAGCCTGTCTTGTGACATCAGCTATATACAAGCAAATGGTTCGTTTCTATGGCAGTTCGATTTGACAACATGCTATTTTATGTAGTTCTAAGTATTTGCATTATGTCTTTATTTTTTTATCTAGTTATTGGTTTATTTAAGGCAATGGCTATCCGTACGGTTGCCGTATTAATATTCCGACATTCTAGCCTTACGCAGCGCCAATATTTGACCAGTTTAGGTCACGTGACTAAGACTAAACCTAATTAACCCTAAAAATTGTTGCAATATTGGGTTATAACCTAACCCTAACCTTAATCCTAACCCTAAAACGCCAAGTATACGTGTTCTTCGGTAACCGTACCAATAGCACCGGGGGTTGTCCGTACAGTAACCGTACAAATACACACTTTCTTTATTTAACAGTGTCCATAAATAGCCATACAGAAAATGTAGCAGATTTAGCTAGAAGGCTATTTTTCATCTGTCGTCTCTGGACAGCGTGTTCAAATGTCACCCTAGAAGAATACAAATCACAGGAAATATAAAATAAAATGTACAGTGAAAAATATAACTACATAATAACATATCTCAAAAAAACTGTAATTTAACCTACATATTTGCAATATATAGATATTTGTTTAAAAAAGACAAGCCCAAAAAAAGCTACAATTTTTTTTATATAAGGTGTCTGATAAATCATGAACGTGTAACAATGACATTTTACTAATGGATAAGTTCGTATATGAACTAATTTATGTATATGGACGGTAATAGGTCGAGGAAATGGTAAGTAGTCGTCACTAATGAATAATTTTTATGTGATGAGATCATCGTTCTAAATCTTGAATTATAGCATGTGGCGTTTCTTGATCACAATATTGAGACGTGCGAGTACACGTTTGGCGTTTTCTCATCAGAAACAGCCTGAGGGACGAAGAGGAGGGAGGGTGCACGTGGATCTAAAGAGTGGCAAGAAAGACACTCCTCACCTTGAAATGACCTTTAGGCTTACAATCACGTATTCTCTTCCCAGCCTCCATATTTTCCCCCATTTCTCTTTTATCGCACTCGCTCACATCATTTAATATCCCTACACCTCCGTTTCTTTTCTCAGCACGTTTCCTTCAATTACATTTACTTTTACTAGATGTAAAGACCTGCTTTCACAAACATGGAGAAATAAAAAGTTAGATGTGACAATCCGACACTATTACTAAACAAAATAGATTTCGCTCCCAGTGCTAGGACAAACAGGAAGTCTTTATAGCTGGAAACCAGTAAATGTGGAAATCAAAGGAATTCCATCACCAATGAGTTACTCGCAAACCATCTCCCAGCTGCAGGTCCCAATGAGGAGGACCCTCCAAGTGTTGGATCGATAATTAGAGCAATCCTTGCTACATGCTCTCATTTCCCCTCAGAGACGGAAACTAATGTAGAACAATGGAAACTACGCAGTGGTGCACACAGGAGATTCATGCACGTTTACAGCCATGTGGAATGCAAGCGCGGGTATTGAAGGCCACCCTTGACTTTGCTCGTACTATGATAGATGTAAGTGAATAGTAATAGAACATGAAATGAGGAATTGTCTTATGTGAGACAGGTTTATGGTGGGATGATGAGAGCTGACAAAAGATGAGGGCATTTTAAATGGGCTCGTGGGCCACATTCAGTCTCAAACTATTTAAGTATAAGTGTTAAACATGTACATTTATGTTGTCATATTTTGATAAATATACTGTGTCAAAAGGCCGTTGATGGGTGCATATGTACTTGACTTCTTGCCTTTGATGTTTTATAGTAATTTTGTTGTTGAAGTTTGAGACCGATAAAGAAATAAAACATTTAACCCTCTAGTGCAGCAAACCCAGGACCAAGACAGAAAGCTTAGAAAAACACCTGAACATTGACGATACATTTCAGTGTTCATCTGTTTAATGCAGGGTTCTTCAGTCTTGGGGTCGAGACCCCATATAGGCTGGAAATAAAATGGGGTCACCAAAAATGCCTAGTAATAAAACAATTTATGTATTGTTTAATACGATTTAATATTATGTATTGTTCTTTTGAATTGTGCAAAATAGATAAATAAAAATAAATAAATAATATATTTTTTTTGATTATGCAGTGCAAGAAGAGGCAGAAAGCACAAAGAGCTTAAATAATTATTATTCCTTTTCAAATTAAAACACAATTTCAAATAACTTTCACTTTCTGAAATATAAATCTATTTCAAATCAAATTTGGTAATAAAATATCTGAGATCCTGTTTGTTATACTGTGTTACAAATACAAAGAATACATTATATATATATGATATAAAAATGGGGTCACGACCCAAAAAAGGTTGAAAATCAACACTTTGGATGCTGGTGTAGTTGTTGGTTGGTTGGTGCATGAGCTCCACCTGATATGGATGCAGAGCCTGGTTTGACTAATAGTCCATCCAGCTGGTGGCCATCTTCATTGCAAAATATTTTGTAACACTGGGAGGTATTCCCAATGCCAATGCAATTAACCAACACACGCATGAGTGCTGAATTCATTAACCTCCATCTTTAATGGTCTGTTGTAAGGCGGGAGGGGGGGGGGGGGGGGGGGGGGATGGGTTGGCAGGAAGTGTGATGGAGCGAAGGGAGAGGGAGACATTTGTCAGATCTGCTACAGCAAAATTAGAAAGTAGATAAAGTCAAATAAAGAAATGAACGTAATCAGTAAGGATAATAATATCAGAGAGATGATTGAAATTCAATCTAAGAATACATGTCAGTATCATTTTCTTCTGTTTTACATAAAAACCCTGATGATGATTATTTCCTCCACACATTGTTTTATCCTTTAAAACAGACGCTTTCATCCCTATGGTTGCATCCAAATATAACATGGCTCTAAGTAACATATTTTACTAAATACATTCACAAATGGGATTGTAAAGGTGTTCAAATGTAAATGTATTCAAAAATCACAGCAATGACTAGAGATTAGAGACATGGCATTCCTTAATGAGTAGGAACCACATACAGTATACAGAAGGAGAATCATTTCTTATCTAAGACAAAATATTAGCACATTAACGCTATGGTGCCCGAAGCTAAATGTCCTTATAGTTGAGTCTTTGTATAATTCACTGTAACCTCACAGCTTGATTGTTGTAAATATTTGTATCATATTTGTATTATTGTTTACTTAATTATACACTTATTTGATGTTTATTCTTTCTTTCGTCTTTGTTAAACGTTTTTATTCTTTTATTTGTGATTTTTTTTCTATGGCTGTAACAAAAGTAATTTTCCCTCTTGGATTAATAAAAGAATTCTGATTCTGATTGTATTTTATTGTACAGTCGATGGAGTTGTCTGTGGTTTTCTTTCTGTTTTTCTCAATGTACTTTCAACATCAACCTGCCAGGGACTACAGATGGAAATTAGCCTGTGGCTACAATCAGGCACATTTACATAATTGTCCAATAATGCGCATAATCCCTTGTCAGAAATACATAAAAAATAGTTGAAACCTTTCTTCTAAAGTCTTGCTGAGCTCAGTACTTCTGCTTTTAGGATGTGAGTACAGTGAAGACCTCTGAACACAATACAAACACAAAGATGAAGTTGAGAAACCGGCGTATTCACTGCAAGAAGAAAACAAATGTTCCAAAGGAGGATGGAGGAAGCATCACAAAATTTTAAAGAAAAGACCACAGGTTCTAAAGATGCTGAAAGAAATGCACCAATCACATGTCGCTTCCATGCTCAGTCCTGGATGCAACGGGAGGTGAGTACCAGTAGGTAATTTAAACCCTGGTACCATAACCTAATAGAGATGTACAAAAAAATCTAAAATGTACCGGTAATGGGTCTATATTGGTAAACCTCCTGTCAAGCATCTCCTATACTGTACATGAACTCCATCACCTTTGCTCACACAACACTCCCTTTCTGCCTTTCTCTCAGGTTACTGCCACATATTCTCAAACCTGTACTAACAGCATCTCGAGCTTCTCTTTCAGTTTCTCAGATGAAATACATTCTCCACTGAGACATTAAACTATTAGGTTCACTGTTAAAGCTCTAGACGGAGTGTAAAAGGAATAGATTTACCCAGAATTTCTCATCTTTCTCACATGAACTTTGAAAAAGAGCTTTTTTTTTGGTCATGTACTGAACCAATGTGAAGGAGTCATAATAGACACTATAACTGTTTTAATAAGGATAAAATATATCAACAAAATTAAAGTATTGAAGTTTAAATTTAGACTATTTGTGTTGTATGCCATTGCCAGCGGTTCCCTACCCATTGTAGATCTTGAACCTATTTTGATAAAGAATTTCTGGTGATCCCAAAGACATTTTTTTCTTCTTCTAGAGTTATTATTATTATCAACTAAATTTATATTGACAAAGTGAAAACACAGATATGTGTGTTGTTTTAATTTGTAAAAGAATAATTACAAAATTTCAAAAATAATCTAATAATTATTAGACATTTCAGGCGACTACTTTTAAACATCAGGCAACCCCACATAGGGTCCTGACCCCAAGGTTGAAAAAGACTGTTGTATGCACTTAAGCCTAGAAAGAGTTTTTCAAACACAGGAAATAAAAGGTAACTGGATAAATAAAGAAACATTAACCCACTTTTTTCAACCTTGGGATCGTGACCTCATTTGGCGTTGCCTGAAATGCCGAGTAATTTATTGAAATAAATATATAATAGGAATATTAAATTCCTATTATTTAAAAAAAACAAAATAAAATAAAATAATCTATAACAACTAAATTTCATACTTTCCCTTTCAGAAATATATTTCTAGTTCAAATACTAGCATTAAATGTGATCAAAACTGTTTTTTCTAGAAAAATAAATGTATTGGGTGGTCTTCATAAAATTGGGATATCAAAATGGGGCCATGATCCAAAAAAGATTGGGAACCACTGCTTTAACCCTTAGATTGTAACTGATTAGATAGATGACTTTTGACACTGCTTAGTCAGCCTTTATCAGCATTCCCTGGAACAAAGCAAGTATTGGAGGACCACCAAAGGGGCCAACGGTTCATCAGCACTGGTATTTAATGACTAAACCCACGGACATCTGATGTCAATATGTGCTGCAATGTAGAGTTTTCAATCTTTTGGGAGTTTTTGATTAATTGTCACCAGATACTAGAAAACATCTCATAGGTGAACCTGGGAAAACCAAACCATTAAATAAAAGTTAAAAAACACAAAAAGCAGAACGTGTTCGAGGACAGAAGGAAGGACCTCAGCAAAGTAGAAAAAGCTGATTATCCTCATGGAAGGTGCTGTGCACAGTCTAATCAATACACACCTCTTTCCTTCTCTCCATCTATGTCTCTACTTTACTTGTATGAAACATGACTCGTTATAACAAATCTCTAATAGATCTACACTTTAGGCACTGGTAATCTCCATGCAGACTGAGGAAGGTCATGAACATTTAGTTTTGTACTCTCTTTAAACAAAAACTGAAGAAAATTATCTCGACTCCTCTGACCTTCTGACCCTCTTTTTGTTTTTGTTGGGAGATGAGGCTGTGATAGCTTGTTTCTTGTTTGTGCTGAGGTCAAATAACGATGCCGGCAGCATAATTTAAAACCAAGCACCCATGAGCACAAAGTACTGTAAATGTCACTGTTATTGAAGTGATCTCTCACGGTCAAATCCTCCAACATCCATTGCTCAGAACATAATGGCATCAGTCTATTAACAGTGAGTCCATTATGAATATACTCAGTATGTTTACTGTACAAAAACTGTAACTGAAAAATGTGCTTTATACACATTTTTTCAGAGCTGACATGTAAGGAAAGGGGGACAAGGAGGAAGACCCACGTGGACTTCAGTTCCTTCCATCATATGAAAAGCTTCGTCATCAATAAATCAGTCGTGTATGCATTATACATGGCTGTCTATGTGCATCGAGGCAAAAACAAAAAATGCACAAATTCACGTGCACACATGCACGATCCTACAGAAACTTCATATATGTCACAGATAACTAAAAAAAAAGACAAACTTCACAGATGACTAAATCTTTGTTGATGTGAAGTGTTCAAAAAGACTTTTCGGAGTAATTGATCAAAAGAACAAATACAACTTTAAGATATCTGTGTTTTTATGCTTAAAAATGTAAATAGTGACAATTAAGGTAACAATACTTCAAATTCCTTTATTCTATGGTAGTCCCAGCTCAGTAATTTCAGTCATTATGCATTTCTGTGTGCCATCGTCTGGACAAGGGCATTCTAACATGAATATTGATTCTAATATAACAACCACCCATGCTCAAGATCAGGGATGATATTGATAAAGTGTTTATGTTAGAATGTTACATTTTAGACAATAAGTGAAGTGTCCAACAGCGTTTGTCATGCACACACATAAAGCACAAGCATTGTCACGCTTCATCGATGAAGGGGGAGCAGAGCGGATGAACCGAGCAGCCAGCTCCCTCCACTGTTACCTTTCTCTTTTGTTCCCGGGATGCTGCTCTCCTGCTCTTCCTCCGCTTCTCCTTCTCGTCCTCTATCGCATTCACATCCACTTCCCCCCGATTCTTCTTCAATTGGGAGGCCGCGTGAGCCATGATAGGTTTTTATTTATTTTTTTTAATTTAAAAAAAAAGGTGAAAATGCACCACACACTACACACGCGCGCCTCACCTGAAATCCCAGAGAAGTTCAGGAATTCTTAATTGACAAAACCGGGATCTCAGAGGAAAAAATCGGGGTAGAAAAGGAAAGGGGGGGAAAGGGAAGAAAAATGCCCTCCTTGAAAAGGAGAATGGAGAAGAGTAGGGTCTTGTTTTAAGTTTAAACAGACATGTATCCTGAGTGTCCTTTTTCCTTTGGTTGTTGCTTTGCTCTGCTCATTCTTTCTTTCTCTCTCTCTTTCTTGTCAAAGTAGTGAAAATGTTGGAGAAAAGAGGCAGAAGGGTCTCCTCCTCTCCTCGTCCTCCTCCTCACGTGTCATCTGTTGGCAGTGTGAGGGGAGCTCGTCCAGGAGAGATGAGGACAAACCGGATGGAGAGAAAAAGAGATGCGAGCATCACCAGCACAGAGGTGGTGGTGGTGGAGGGAGGAGAGGGAGGAGGAGAGTAGAGAGGCTGAGGGAGGAGAGGGGAGGGGTTACCACGGAAACCAAGCTCCGCTTTAGTTTGTTCTCTTTAAATGTCTTATTATTCCCCCCAAAAAAATAATCTCCGCACCCATCATTTCCCTTTGACTCTTTGACTGCTGCGCAAAGCAGAGGTACGTGTGTTTGTGAGATGCTTTGTGTGGTGCTTGTGTGTGTGTGTGTTTATGTTTAAGAGAGAGAGAGACTGAACTGTGTGTGTGAATGGTTGTAGGTGCATGAATGAAGCAAACGTGCCAATAACGCAAGAGACAAAAATGGTAGTAAGGATGATGTAGTGAACATTTGTCCATGGTCGTGTGTGTGTGTGCATTACTGGTTGAAGGTGGAAGTGTAGCTAGGATGGGGAGAACATGCAAAGGACACTGGGAAAGGCAAAGAGGGAGGCGGGGGGGGGGGGGGGACAGTGTGTTTGACCCTCCAAAACACACACACAACTACACACGAGCACAAACACTTAAAACAAAACTGATGAGGCTCATCCTCATTCTGTCTTTAGCATTTTCCTTTATATCTAAAGAGAAACTGAAATTACTGATTACAAAAAGGAAAAAACACACAAAAAATGAAAACCCTGACAAAATGGAATTATTTTTGTAGAATAAATCCGGACTAATGCAGGTATGTTCATATCTATAACCAGAACATTAGCAGCCATTCCACTAACTGTTAGCTAGTTTAGTGTATATATGTATAGATTCTGTTTATATATTCTGTTTTTACTGTGCAATGTCCTTTCTCGCAACATGTCTTCCCTCTTTCTCTCTGCTCATGTGTGAATATATCTTCTAATTTTTATTATGCGGTTTTATTTTATTTTATTTATCTGCTGCTGAAACTGTGCAAAATTCCCCTTGTGGAACTAATAAAGGTTATCCTTATCTTTTCTTTCTATCTTCATTGGCCAGGTGTGTGAATGACAGAGAGATAAAGTGGAAACGGATTTTTCACTTCTTCACTCAGGTCATTTAAAATAATAAAATAAAGATAGATGGAGAGTGGGAAAATATAAGGAAGGAGGAACAGCAAAGATTTCCCCTGAATAATATGAATCTGTTGACAGATAATAAAAATGGCTGTCTTATTTAGGATGTCCTTCATGATTCCATCACGTCAGACATGGAAACAGATGGAGTACGCATGCAGCAGCCATCTTTGTGTTTCCTCTCCTGCCGGCGTGCCTGTCTGTGTGTGTGTCACAGTCACCCGTGAGCCTAAGGTCCTGTCGATACAGGGAGGGCTGTCTCATGACATGCCTGTGTTCTTTTCATCCACATCCACTGTATGTGGACGTTACATGCAGGAACCATACAGAGAAAATCTGGAAATAAAAAAAGAAGATGATTGAGCACTGCTGGGAGTGAAAAAAGGGGAACATCCCTCCAGGGAGACTTGACAGGTTTAGCCGGTGGACACCCGTCATGTAACGATACGAGCGTGAAATCCACCCCCCCCCCCCCCCACCCCACACCCATCATCATTTTTTTTGTCCCTTTTCAACCACAAACACCAGCCACTACCAAATGGAGGGGAGGGACGATGGGCTAAAGCTGACTTACAGCCCTCATCATGCATCAGGGGGGTGTCACATTATGCCAAATTATCATGTGGTTGCTAGGCGATGGCCAATGGGGTGGCTCAGAGGAGAGGGTAGATGGATAAGGAGCGTGGAGAGGTAAGAAGAGGGATTGGGAGAGGAGTGTGCAGGGGGTGGGTACGTGCACGCGTGTGTGTGGATGAAGCATGAAGAAGATACAACAGCACATGTGCACATGATAAACAGACCAGCAGCATAAAAAATCCTTTGTCTGGAGGGAAATATCAAAAGAGGCATTATGGGTAAAAATATATTCAATTAGATAAAGCTAAATTATCAAAAAATAAGATGTAAAATTATTTTTAAAAGGCAATAAACCAACAATCTACATTCAAACCAAAAGTAGGCCAAAACCTTTTATAGCCATCACTTATTGTACTAATCCAAGTCAAGGTGTCCTAGTTTTAATCTACCAGACATTTGCAAGCAAAGTAGAAAATAATGACGATGGCAGTGAAGCAGAATTGGCTGCCTGGTGGCTGAAATTTTATTTTAAAAACAATCGACAATTATTGGATGTATTCCACCATTTTTCAGGCACTCTGCCATCCACACGCATTCACACAGAGCCAGGATGCTACAACCAGGATACTACAAAATAAAAGCATGCAACCTCATGTACTTTTAACACATATTTACAAACTTTGGATGTTGGAGTTTTGTTTGTGTGACAAATTGGCAGAAGATGTTAAAGTCGCTTGGAGATTCGTCACTATAAAAAATGTAATGGTGTGGCACCCCTTTTTTGTGTGTCTTATGAATGTTGGAAATGTTGAAATGTTTTTTTTATGTTTAAAAATAATCAATAACCAATATTTATTTTAAATAGTGATACAAGTGTAAGTAGTGGCAAATACACTCCACACCCTCGATATTTGATTCAAATATCTATATTTGAATATATTATATATAATATTTCTTTCTTCTTTTTTAACTCAGTCAGTGGTCGTCCTTGTTCTGAGTAATATTCCCACAAGAGCAACAAAACCAATCACTCCATCAATCTCATTGACCTTTTCAACCTCAACAACCACAGCAAATTGTCCCCAAACAGCAACAAAAAGGGTCAAAGTAAAGGCAACATCTGCAGAGCTCAGGCTGGACAGG
This sequence comes from Gouania willdenowi, assembly GCF_900634775.1. NCBI lineage: Eukaryota > Metazoa > Chordata > Actinopteri > Blenniiformes > Gobiesocidae > Gouania > Gouania willdenowi. Next base: position 10,177,538 of record NC_041058.1, read on the forward strand.
TCAGTGTGAGGTTACAAACCTGAATTATAACACTTTACTATCAATGACCTCCATCCGTTCATATATACAAGCCCAAATGTAGCCAAATCCTTTAACTTGTCCACTACGGGTTGCATTCAGGAATTGTTTTGACGTGTGCTCAGTTATGGATTAAAATGAACATTTCCATCTTTGCCATTGATACATCTGCTTGTTTATTCCAACAATAACTAAGCATTTCCAATAAATACAGAGAGTTCAACCAAAAAAGGTGAACTCATGCAGGCGACCCAACGAAACACATTTGAGCACTTCTTAATCCAAAATGAACAACACCTGCGTCAACCGACCATGGCAACCTAAATAACCCACTAGCCCCGCCCACATCAGGCTCAGGTAAATGGAATGACAAAATAATACAATACAACTAAATTATGGCTCCTACACCATCTTTAACAGGGTGAAAGGCTGGTCAACATAATGCTAATATACAGAAAAAAAACATTCACACCTTAAGTCACATTAAATAATGACACAGCCTGTAGCGTATTCACAAATTTGAGAAAAAGCTACAAAATAAATACCAATCCAGGACACAAATCATGCTTTTTCTTTTCTATTTAGGACTATGTTGCTCTCTGTGAAACTGAATTTGTTACTGTTACAAATATTTTCATGTTTAAAATCGCTTAAATCTTGTCTATTAAAGGCTTGTATGTATTTTTTTTTTTTTTTTTTAAATGTTGGATGATGGATGTCAGCTTGAATGGAGAATCAGTAACAAATACATTAGATTCATTCAGTTAACAAAAAAGAACAGTCAAACCTATTTTTTGTGATCTGCTGCCCTCTAGTGTTCAACAACGTTTATAACAAAAACCTTCCCTAAAAAAATAAATTAATAAAAAAATAGTGTCAGGTATTAGGGCCTAAAAACATTAACAAAATATACAAACGTGTATTTAACGTCTTTATAACAACATTTTATGGAAATAATTTCAGAGCATATACAGTTTTAAAACCCTGTGTGCAGGTTAAGCTTATAATGTGACTGTTTGCTCAATTATTATAATCCTGGAGAGAAGATTTTCAGGAATTATGGACAACAAAAGTGATCAAACAAGAGATATGGAGGGAAAAGCAGCAAAAACATTAAAACTGATGCTTAATTAATTTGTTAGATTCAGTCAAGCAAACGGAAATATTTGTGATTGGTTGCAGGGTTTGTTGCTGTAGTAAAACTTATAAACATTTCCTTCATAAATCATATTACACTTTGACTCAATCATATCTCCTAAATGTGTCACGACAAAGCAGGACAAAATGTCTTTCCATGGTTTAGCCACTGAGGGGCAGCCAGAGATTCATAGAAGAGGACACACACACAGACAGACAGACACACAGACAGACAGACAGGCAGACAGACAATTTCTCACACACACACAGATTATCTATCAGGTATAATCAGGTCAAAATCACACATCAGTGATGTTTTTTTTTTATATCTACCTTTGATGTTCAATGAGAGTGGATAAACAGAGAAGATGGAGCTACTCATCATTGCACAGTATTGCACAAAATGTAGGTCACACCAAAGCAGCTACAGGAAGGAATCCACAATGAGGTTTTTATTTTACTTTTAATGTAATGTCATGGTTAAGAAAGGTTAGAGAATAAATCTGGTTTATAAAACTGCTCCTAAAAAATACGTAGCCATGCATTCTTCAATGTTCCTTCATCTTTTTTCTTTTTTAATGACGATAAAGAATAAAAGGAGATGATATAGAATAGTTATTGTGATTCATTAATAGACTAGTAATAACACACTACATATGACAAGGTTAGTAACACTCAAAAAGCTGAACATACCCTGATTAAAAAAAACAAAACAATATAGTACTTTATTGTATTTTAGGTTCATTCAAATTTTCACTAGTAACATATTGAAAATGTACTTGCACAGAGTACTTTTTGTAAATTTATTTTAAAAAAGTATGGCCTACTAACATCACACTTTCATGGAAACAATTGTACTATATTACACTTCATAAAAAAAAAAAAAATGTTTGTATGTGTAATTTGTGTCTAATGCATCCATGCTGGATACTGAAACACATGATGAGGGAAAAACATTAATATATCAGGTAAAGTGAGAAAATATAACCAATAAGTCATTGTTGGATGAAGAAACAAACAGTTTCCTGTCGATCAGGAGTTTACAGTAATCAATGGGGAGTTCATGTTCTCGCTGATGGAGAGTGGGAGAGAAATAAGCCCCTCTCTGCTCTGCACTACACACAAATAGCAGAAAAAGAATAAATAATTTCATGGTCTGTTGGCAACAGCCAATACAAGGCTCACTCAATCACATGCACCGTTTTCCCATTTACAAGCAGCTTCTATATGAGCAGTTAGTCATTCCAACACGAACGCTGCACAAAGGGCGAGAAGCTGCGTTGCATGCTGTGTATCTACACTCTAGATTACATAACCTACACCAAAGATTTTATTCATGAAATGCTACATTTTTCCCAAATACAAATGCATAATTTTCTTCTCAGTGCTCTGCATCTCATTTCTGTGAATATGTCACAGACAAAACACACATTGAAGCATTATTAATGAAGGAAACGACTGACCAGGCTGCCAATAGGGGGGAGAATGTTTAGGTACCTCACGATTTGATTTGTTTACAAATCTGATGAATTGTTGTTTTTAAAAACATAGCATTTGCATTCAGATACAGGAAGCAAGTTTAGCTAATTTACATTATATTTAACCAGCAGAGCATTCAGTTAGAACTGCATGTTAAAGGGCAACAACGCAATAAAAAAACACTAAACAAAAAGGGCTGTTTTAAATTATAAATTATATACAGTTTGTTTTATGTAAAAAAAAAAAAAAAAAAAATCAGCAGCTCAGATGTAATGCTTTGAAAATATACATCAACATTCCTTATACAGTAATTTACCGATAATTATAAATAACTATAAACAATAATTGAAAATGTTTGTATTGATTATTGATTACAATGTCACTATTCCACCCCAAGCTGCCGGTAAGGTTTTTTTTATTATAATTTTTTAAGAAATGTGCATTATGGCAATAGAATAGTATAGTGTTGAGAACCAATAGCTGAAAACAAAAAGCACGTTTGCATGTTCTCCCAATGTTTGAGCTGAACAGGTATTCTTTCAAACCTGGCTTCCTGTGATGTAAATGATCTATTGTTAATGTCTGTTTAAATTAGGAAGTCTGTCTACGTAAATATTATGAACAAATGAATTAACTCTTTAGTCACGTACAAAATCTATGCATTACAAAAGTGTCATTAATTTCCTATTCAAGCCGTTATTTTTCAATTTACTGAAGACTACCGTAATTCATTATCTGTTGACAGTTTGATCACTCAGCTTTGTAGAGATCTGTTAGGCAGTGTAGTCATTGTGTAAATACATGCGCACATTTACTTGTATAGTGGGTGAATAGACTTGATTTGTCTTAAAGGAGACATATCATGGTTTTAAATCCTTCCTTTTTACATATAAATCATACAGTTGTGGTCTATATAAAGCGGAACTGCACTGCTTGGGTCTGAATTCCTCATTATTATAGCTCCCCAGACCCCTTTTCTACCACTTTTCTGATGTGCTTCTAAGAGCAACTCGTTTTGGTGTGGTCTCTTGAAATACAAATGAGACACTTCATACCCCGCCCCCTCTCCAGGTTCAACTCCACCCTGCTCGGCCATTTTTGTAGTTTGATAGAAGAGAAATGGCTATGTAGCGGCGCAGAAAAAGTTTATTATACACGTTATTTACAAAATGTCAACAACAGAAGACTTGTCCATCCAGCCTTACATGTTCGAGCCAGAGTCGGACCCAGCGGAGCGAGATGAAAATGAAGATGATAAACCTGCAGAACCCTAACAAGTGAGCTAACACAAGCACCGAGCTAACGCTAGCGCCAAGCTAATGTCACGAAATGCATTTTAATACAGTCTTTTCGGAGATAAAAACGGCAAGATGAAATGACTAATGAAAACTTTAGACTTAAATTAAATCACGTAGGCCATATCATCAAGGATCTAAAACGAGCACACAGCGCTAACATATGAAGACGGTGCAACTGCTAATGCTAACAAAACAATGACAGGGATGTCTTATCATCACACTTTTTAGCGTTATTTACAGCTTACCAAAGTGCTCTGTTTGTTGTCTCCAAAGATAGAAGGAATTTATCCCTCAATCAGACAAAGTCTTTCAGCAAATCCTTCTTTATACTGGCGGAGGTTGCAGAAGCAGTCATCCTTGAAGTGCTTCACACACACAAAAATGACCTTACCCACAGATGTGGGTACATTTCCGTGAAAAATAAAACTCAACCAGGCACTTTGAAAAGGTTCTGATGCTGGGAGACATTGTAATGAAGCGTGTGGGTTACTACATCCAACAACCAAACATTTTGATTTCTCCTCTCGTAACTTCTGCATCCTGGAGCTTGGACTACAAAATAAAAGCGAGAAATAAAAATGGCGGATTGCTCGACGTGTTGGGCCTGGAGTCGATGTCCTAATTTAGCAGTTCCGCTGACGTTATTGTTCAAAAAACGTAATAGAGAATCGAAAAATCGAAACAGATTGAAAAATATGACCAAAACAGAATATAAAGATATCAACGGAGCACCTGAAGAGATTAATTTGCACTTTTCTGTGCTTCTAAACAATCTCAATATACAACAAAATGCATTTAAGGGCTAAAAAAGTGGATTTAGCATGATATGTCCCCTTTAACAATCATGTTGTTGGACTTAAAAGGTTATTTCTGTATTTTTCAAGGTTTGCTTCTGGTAGGCCCAGAAACTCTACATGATTTGGTTTGAACACAAAGTGTGCATTTGACCTCAAGGTTTGACCTCAAGGTCACTGACGGAGGCGCTACACTGCCCTCTCAACAAAGTCATCTCAGAGCCCTGTGATATATGGCTATAACATGGTTGTACCAGACTCCGCTGGATACACGAAGGGTCCAGTCATGAAGATACACAGACAGACATAAGTTTCTTCCTGTGGCTTCCTGTGTTTGTACTTTAATTATGACTGTAACTGGAATAAACCTCATTGAAATTAAACTATTCTTCTCATCTGTCCTCGGAGTTGTTTAATTAAAAGAACTGAGAAGGTAGAGAAAAACCATACAGACTCAAGGAGGAAACTGGAGTAACAAAAGAAAACTGACGCACTGTCACACAGAACAAACCCACAGGTAAACCGGGGCAAGCATTGCTAACAAGTTTTATGAAAATAGACAAAAGCCTTTGTGGCCTTCTGGATTTAACTCTCTGAACATCAATGGAACACAAAGAATGGCCCTACCTTCTCTGTGATACACCTTCCAACGGACGTCATCACCATCACCTTTGAGCCTCTCACTTCAAGTCTGGCTCGTCCAAGTCTCCTGGTTTGCAGACTTAGTTTTATGTTCAGTGGATACTGTGTTTTACCGTCTTTCTCCCTGTGTATAAGTCTAATTCTTTTACTTTATCAGTTCTTGATTTGTCTTACACTTTGACCCCTGTTAAATATAATATTGCACAACATAAGAGGCATGTGAACAAATCAAAGGTCTCTGTAACATTAGAGTATTTTTAATAATTGGTACATTTACAGCCATATAGCAGGCGAATAGGTGTAGGGAAAGGTTATATTTTGAGGATTTAACTTGACTTTTGCAAATAGCTCAGTCTACCCCTCCTCTGTTCTGTAGGTTTGGTGTTCCAATCATTTCATCTTTTTACATGAAGGACTTTGGTCCTGTGACACAGATAAACCAGCTCTGCCCCAAAGGGACACAATAAAGACTTCATGTAATCACAAACTGAACATCCAGCAGCTGCTCTATGGTTGTCTGCTCACATTTTCCAAACGTTTCTAACTGCAAAGCAGGGATAAAAACTCACTGGTTGTAGTATAATGAAAATCAGGATAATATGGAAGATGAAGAATTAGTGTTTCTTTTCAATTTTCCTTCATTTCTGCATGAAATCATGTTGTAGAGCCTATTAGCTGACGATCTAGTAGCAAATCAGAGACTTTTGGTAAAGTTACTCAACCTTATTCCTCAACTCAAATCATATAATTAGACAAACATTTCAGGATTTCAATGGTTTCAATATACTTTGACTCCTTCCAATGTCCCACCCTAACTCCCTCTTCACAGTTCCTTTCCCACCCACCAAGGTGTATCACTGCCCTCTCTTTCTATAACTTTCCAGAATAACATTTTTCTTACCCTTCCTTAGGGAGGACTGGTGATGGTTGATAAAATAAATGTAATTGTTTAATTACAATAACAAACCGTGCCTAGATGTAGTTAAAAGATTGCACTACATGTAGTGTTGACTCTTCTTGACAGCATGTGCAGACAACGTAAAGCAAAAGTCAGAGTGTAGCACATTTTATACATGCAGTTTAAATTGTATATAATAAAAAAAAAGTAAACAACTATATCGTGCAGACAGCTAGACATTTTAGTTGCTTTAGATCAGCATTTATAAAGGCAAGACTTTAATTAGTCAAAGACGCCCACAATTACTAGATTAGAATGTAAAACAGCATTCTATTAACATTTGACAAGTACATGCAAAAAAAACCCCCACAAAAATCAAATTATGTAACTGTCTTTTTAGGCCAGTTAAAAAAAACTTTAAGTTTACTGAGAGATATATCCCTCGATTGTGAAAGTAAACATGCACGAAAGCTGTAGAAAGCAGAGAAAAGGCTCCCTGAGATAATGAGGCGAAATGATGCAACTAAAAACAGTACATTTTTTGTAAGTTGTACTCGGTGCAATGTGATCTGTGCTTTTGGAGTTTGATCAAAGGTAGGCGCCGTGGCTTCCTCTCATGTTCAGCAGCAGAAAGCCACCAGCACCATATGTGTGTGCCCATCAGTGGGTCTACGTGCCATATGCTGCAAAGTGCTGGTGTAATGCTTATTCTGTGCCAGTTTGATTGTTTGGGGTGATTAGTTGGTGGGAATGCATGTTTATGTAGATGCCTTAACACAGAATATACATGCATGGTCTTCGTATGTAATTATAGAGGAACATGTACTAAGTGACAGTTACGATGAGGTAGCAAAAAGCTGCAAAGCGGTCGTCTGTGAGTGTTTGCCCACACATAACCTTGCTGGACCCTGTAATAGGAGCTGCAGGAGTTGTGTGTTTGTGCAGTCTTGTTACTTTCACTAAGCTGCTGGGCAGTGGAATATCAAGTTTCCCTTTCATGATGGGATCATAGAGATGTGCCAAAACGTTATGTGCTCAAGGAGCCTTTCTTACACTTGCACAGCACACCAGACCCATATCAAAGTATCATCACTTACACACACAGGTACACCAATCACCTGAAAAAGCCCGGTCGGACCCAGTGAGCCCCTCTTTAAAGTGTGAGGACACACATATTCAACAGTGAAATATTACGCAAAAGATTCCTGGAGTTTTTGAATGTTTATTCATTGAAATCTGATAAATACATTTCAGACAAATGAGTTTAGTTCGACAAAGCCAAATGCTTTCATACAGACCCTGAGCCCAAAGATTAGAGACTAATCTAGGGCACTAAAGTGGAATGAAGTTTCTGTTACCCAGTAGTGACCTGTGTCCCAGACATTGGAGCTGCCATGGTGTTTGATCACATACAGGCTTGGTTTTCAATCACAGGATAGTAGGGTGACAGTGAGCCCTCAGCAAACCTTTCCATCCAAACAGAGACTGCTAAGTAAGGGGAATATGGATTTACTACACTTAGCTCTTCTTTCCTTGTGGATTAGAGTATTGGTAAAGTAAACAACAGGGAAAGGTTACAATTACAGTTCATTGAAGTTTTAGATGGATATAAATCAGCTAATTGTGTTTGCATACTGATAAGAGCACAGCCACCTGTACAAACTGCATATGCAAGCAGAAACGCTGCACACACTACACAAACAAAGTCTGGGTCGCACGCACTAATATAGCCTCATCTTTCTCACACATTAGTGATGATATGCATGCACTGATGCACGCATGTACCCACACACACACAGAAAAAAGTTAGTTCCAGGGAAAAGGTCAGGGCAAGAGATTGGTGGCACGAATGTCAAGTCCACCGTCTCGCTGTAATACAAATATCAATTCTGTCACATTGATTTTAAAATGGTAATCTAAAGCAGTGGATCTCAACCTTTTCAGCACGCGACCCCCAAAATAAAGGCGCCAGAAACCAGGGACCTCCACTGAGACAGGGCCATCTATCGGGGGGAATAAAGGGGAGAGCTTTTTGGGGCCCATCCATAAAGTCAGCAAAATGATGGTCCATTGTTCTATGACTCAGTGATAACCACATTTATTTATTTATCTGAATAATGTCCACTGTTATCCAGGAAGATGGTTGTTATTTGGACCATAGTATACAGCCATCTTAAAGATAAAAATCCTTGTTTTAATTGAAAATAAAATAGGTTACAAACCAGAGAAATTGGTTAAAGTTGCAAACTAGAGTGGCCAAAAACAGACAAAAAAAATTAGTTCAGTTAATATTGGCTTAAAAGTTGAAGAAATGGGGGATGGGGGGGCTTGGATAATGTAATTTACAAAGTAGGAACTGTTAGTTTAAATTGGCAAATAATGGGCATGACAATTTCCATGAAATATGGTGAAAAGAGGTTAAAAGTGACAATAATGGGTCAATGTGACATTAAGTGGGAAAAGTGGAAAAGGTATTGAAATTTGATGGAGAAGAGGCAGAAATGGGAGTCATGTAGCAAAAATGCATTCAAAGATATATACGATGGCAAGATAAAGTGATGAAAATAGGCTAAAACATGGCAAGTTTGGTGTAGTTGCAGAAAATGGATGAAAATAGCAAATAAGGGCTCAAAATGTTCAAAAAATATTATTAGCTTCTAGAAGGCATCTAGTCACCCCAAATGGGATCCTGACCCCAAGGTTGAGAACCTCTGATCTAAACAATAACTGAGCAGGTATCAGACTTTGGTTGACTACGGTTTATGATGTCAGTTATTGCAAGTTAAAAAAATCACAAGCCTGTGATGCGTGTTATTTCGAGAGCCAGAAGGAATCGCTACAATGTCACATGTAGCTAAAAAAAACAAGTGAGCTTAACAAGAGTGGAACATTGTAATACAACATCATGACCTTGCAAATAGAATATAAATACGATTCTATTCATTGTCCAAGCACTATATGTGAAGTAAAAAGCCTCATTTATCTCATCTTAGGTTGCTCAGGAAGCAAACCCAGTCAATCTCTGAGACGTGCCTATTACCGCAAACATCGGAGCGGCTATCACGCAGCTCCATCACTGAAGCAATAAGGCATAAAAAGCAGCCAGAAGGAAAAGAAGAGGAGGAACTTATCAATGCTGTAACCCCCCACCCCCCCAAACCCCATGAGGCTGTGAGATCTTGCCAAGTCTGATAAGCAACATCCAACAGATTTCTTGCATCTCTGTTGTCTTTTCATTTCAGCTCTCCAACCTCTCCCAACTGCTTCAAATTGACATCAAAAGCCCAGGTCCAGCATAGAGAGAGAGTACGATTTGGTGTCCTATGGCCATAATTCTACTTTTTGTTTTCTGCCTTAGATCCACACATAGCCAACGTCTTCCTAACTCGAGCACTTCAACTCAGATTTGGTTTGCCTAACCTCCATCCTGACTTCTTCATATTGTGTTCTCACCTTCTTGTTCTCAAAGATCAACATGTCACAGTAACTCAGACCGAGACCAGGATGAAAAGGTGACATGTCAAATGGGACAATGAAGGCCAACATTCTCTTCGATTCCGCTATGTCTCAAAGGTTACTGCTGTACAACATTGAACAAACTGGCGCACAACAACACAACAGCAGCTCTTCAACTGTGATTACTCTATCTAGATACTTGTTGGAAGTCCACAGTGCAAATGCTATTGTTTGTTGCTATATTGGGAAGAACAAGACTGTTGGCAAATTTTTTTACTGTTCGTGGGCAACCAAAGAAGAATGACAATATTGTGTACATGTACCAGTCTGCAACCAGTGTAGCAAAAGATGTATTTGTCGCTTGGGAAAAATATGTACCAAAACTGCATTTATTAATGCTGCTGTGTCATGGCCTCGAAACTTTGGACACATCCAAGCTCAGTTTAGTCCCTGAAGTGTTCGTTTTTGCGAGTTGACCCAGTAATAGCCAGGTTTTCTCTCTTCTGCGCAAATTAACTGGGATAAAGGGGACAAGTGGGTACAGAAGATTAAGTTGAGTTTAAGTTTGTTTTATCATAGATTCTCATCAGGTACTCTCACAAAGGTAGTAGATCTGCCAAAAAGGCAATGTTACCTTCGCCAAGATGGCTTATTTGTTTATCTGCTAGTGGGATTACTTGGCAGATTTGAACAAAAATAATAACAAAAAAGACCTTACGCCATGGAAGATTCCATTAAATTTTGCAGGGGATCTAGAATAACTAATAAGTTCCTCAATTACTCAATTTCATCTGGTTCGATTTCAGATTGTGCAATTCATTGCAAGTTTTTGAAAACTATGGGTTCCCAAACATTTGAACCTACAATATAATTACTATTGGGGATAAAAAAAAACTTTCCAAGCCTTTAAAGTGTCCGGAGGTTTGCATTCTCTGAGTGCTCTTGTTTAAATGTGGGCAGATTAACAGCACAATGACATAAGAGTTTGTTTTAATAAAATCTGATAACTGTAAACCTGTATTCCAAAAATAAAGAGTAGATCAACAAATAGAGAAAGTCCCAATATCTTCGTGGTAAATGAATACTTTTCACCAATGTTCCTACAAAGAACAACACTAGCTCCGGTAAGTGTTTACCTTCAGTGATTAATAAGGTAATGGTTAAAGCCCTGTGGATCCTGTTGAACCTCTTCAGACTGAGTCATCCATCAAACACAAAAATAGCCTATCAGCGTGTTTTTGCATCTCTGTCACCCACTCACTGAGAATGTAGGTCAGCCTTCATTTAGTAAATCCCTGACATGTACAATAACAAACATCTTGCGGTGACTGCGTTTAAAACTCACATTCTTCACCTCTCGCATCCTTAGGTAATTCTGCCAGTGTTTGAAGTTGTCCGTAAGTGCATCAGGTGCGAGAAGGGAAAGTGCCTCAGAAACCACGGACCAATAACAGCAGGGATAGTAACAGCATGTGTAGCCCTTTCAAACCCCTTCTAGCTACAAGCAGCGACAAGGGGTTAATCGGACAAGTGCTAATCTGGTTATGAGATCAACAAACAAGTCTCTCTGCGCCGTAAAGAAGGACATTACCCAACAGACAATGGAGCAGGTCAATGCTATTGTGTAAGAGAACAACAGAAAGGACTGAAAAGAGGGATTAATGTCATATTTCAGAATAAAATAGAGGTTAATGGAACAGCAGCAGCAGTGATGGTTTCTTGTATTTAGTTGACTAAAGTGTTTCGTCACAGATTTCCACGACTAAATTTTTTAAGTGACATTAAGGAGACTACAACTTGTTTAAAAATGATAAATCTGAATGAAAACTACATCAAAATAAACTGATGTTGTCGTCAAATAATAAAAAACGAAACTAGATTTTCGTCACATGGGACGAAATCCAATCAGAACTCATGTGATCATGTGGTTTTGATGACATCTAATCTGTCTGCGTTAATATTATCACATTTAGCTAAAATGTAATTATAGATTAATTGTAATTCACATTCCATAATTTCTCCTACACTGTTCTTTTTATTGCACAGTTTTTATTATTACTGTTTTTATTGTGTATTTAAGTGTCCTTGGGTGGCTTGAAAGGCACTTTTAAATAAAATGAATTAGTATTATAATTATTAGATGATACAGAAATAGTCCTAATGACTACAATTTGACTTAAACTACAGTTATAGTCAAAGTCCTTTGATTACATTTTAATCAAAGGACAATGACTAAAACAAATTCCAAATTTGCTGTTAAAATGAACACAGTTTGTGGGTATATTCATTTTTATAAGAGTATACCGAACCTATTATCAATGTCTTATTACATGTTTAGGCAACACCTTTTATTTTCAATTATAATAGAATGTTTTAGTAAATATAACTGATTTTTTGGGGCATATTTTGGTTGACATATGCTGTGCAGCCACCTGCTTTACATACGTCCTTCTATGAAGATACAGTGCCTACTTTGCAAAGCAGCTGGCACTGAAGGGCCATTATAGGTAAGTGTCAGCGGCTGGCACCACTCATGACAACGCCAGCGACCACAGAGCAGCTTCAGGATTCTCCACACCTCTTTTCGTCTCCATGGAAACAAGGGCAGGAAAAGCTGATGCACAAGGGAGCTGCGAATAGACGCGAGTCACGAGGGAGGAGAAAAACATGCTTCCTGCCACAGGAATTTCACAGACTGTGATTCAAAGATTTTCACACCACCTGCCATCAAACAGTCTGACAAAGTCTCCATTTTTGACTGTTTCGCGTGTAATTTAATTGCACTTCAAAAGAAATAACCATAAAACAAAATGTTTGTCTTTTCTGAGGATATTTCAGGAATTTCTATTTTAAAAGTATGAAACATTCCTTTCACGTTACCTTGTTGCTGGCTTTGGTGTCACTCTGGAAAATGTCATCGGTTTGAAAAAGCCTGAGAGATTCTTGGTAAAAGCTTCTCTGATTATAGCAATGGTTCGCATCAAACACAGATGAGCTTCCACAAGGAATATACGAGAAGCGTTTTAAACAAACTACGACAATGTTTGTTAAACTCATCAGTTACGAAAGTGGGAAATGGTTTTTTCGACAAGCATATGCAAACAGTGGCTACATTACGGTGATTCAGAGTCTGGCTTGAAAATGTCAGGATGTAATGTTTTTGTTAGAACAAGAAGAATCAGCCATTCGACTTAAGCTACTTTTGGTACACGTTTTAGATTGAAATATTCAGTATATTTAATTCTTTATGCCTTTTATGGCCTCACCACACAGCGATTATTGAAGCTTAGAATGAATGACACAGAGCAGAAACCAAGACTGAGATACAGTGATAAGGGAAACACCTTAGTCCTTATTTAGTGGCAGATCATACTGTACATCCCACCTAAGCCTTCAGTGGTTTTCTGCTTGAAATGATCCACATCAAAATACGCTATCCTGATTTAGAGAAGTAAATAAATGTAACCAAAGAAAAAGAGGTTATACACAACAAAGAATGAAAGATGAAAAGATGGAAGACAAAAATATTTGTAAAGTGCAACTCAAATCTGGTTAAAAATTTAACTTTCACGCATTGAAATTATATGGAATTTGAAATATTTTCTCCACCATCATTGTGTTGACAGTCTTATTAATGGCACATTCAACAGAAACAATGAAAGACATTTTAAACTCACCAACTGCACAAAGATGTTTGTCTCTATGCTCAAATTGAATCAACCAAAAGCACTTAAATGCATTGCAGATGATGTGAATCTCATTGTGGTTTGAATGGAGTCATAAAGTGCAGGAAGGGCTCAGTCTTTCAAGACCAAATTTATTTAGATCTGAGGAGTGCTCCATCAGTTTGCATCTTCAGTTATAATCAGCATTTAATAGTGCGACATGAGACCAGAAAACACCTACAGTGAGTTTATGAAAATCAAGTATAATCATGAGTTTGATCAATCTTTTTACAGACTGATCAACTCAAAGATCATTAAAAAAAAAGGATCTTTAAACATTGAAAGAGTCTCAGTGAGCTTAAGGAGATGACCTAATGAGCTCAGTACATGAAGCAAGTATGTGAGATTAAAAAAAGAAAATCTTTGACTTAGTTTAACAGTTTGTGTGAATTTGTATCAAAAAACACCCAAGAGTGGAAGCAATTGTTAGGGTATATTTTTAGGAAAGTTTCAGACACAACATGCTGGACTCGCCTTATACTCCTCTTGTTGTTTCTCTGTGTGTTTAACAGTCAAAAATGTAACATTGCATCAGGATTTCACAGCTCTCTGCGACCAGTATGATGCAGCTGTGATAAAACAAGCAGACGATTAAGAGGAGAAGAGAAAAAAATAAGAAGATAAAAGGAGGGTTCAGATGGAGGCTAAGAATGGACGTGCTCTAATTTTGGAAAGATGAGATTGTTTGGTACTCTTTGATATACACCCATAGCAGAGACATGTATGACATGTTAAGCTCCATGTATGAACTGCAACACAGAACAAGCAGATTCAGGTTCGTCTTTGGCTTGAAGCTGTTTTTTTTCCTCTACAGGAACAACAAAGCCTTCACACGTGTTCAAAGACGACTCAGATGATCAGAGAAGTATTCATGGCATGTTCTGTCTGACTGAACACTCCTGGTTAGGCATTTCAACTCAATCCATCTGCACTTTTTCCTCATTCCTTTTGCCACTTGCACAAACATGCTCAGCCTCCAATCAGCTCACATAGAAATATTGAGTTTGTTTGGAGCCTTTTTTTTTTTTTTACTGCTCACGCCTTTCAAAGGCCTGACAGCTCCAATTAACAAGTATTGTAAAGAAAAGTCGTCCTAGTTGAATGTAGATCATTCTCAGTCCAATCTCATCCTGATGATGCTGAAGAAAATCCCCTCTCAATATGTAAACCCCTCTTAGCAGGAATAATCTAACCACAAAGTCCAGTGGATGTTACATCCCAGTGAGCCACAAAAGAGGAGAAAGTCACGATAACTTCATTAGGGCCTGTCTGCGACGGTGTTAGTCACATTTCTACAGATCTCAGCACTGTACCCCTCCCCGACGTGCACAGGATCGATACTAATGCTTTCTGTGTCCCATTCTAATGTGTGTCTGCTGCTCATGCAGACAATTAGCTGTCATTTCCTGTTAGGAAATAATGGTTCCAAATTCAGGCCCACGTACGTCTTTTTGCAATGATAGAAATCACAAAATGTCAGCAGTTTTGATTGCTTTTGCTGTATTATAAGTAAGACAATTCAAACTACTTTTTAATCACTGTTTCTATCTGAAAGATTTAGGTAATTCATGTTGGAATCATGGAGATATTTTATTGGTCAGCAGCTCATCTATGTTGATGTCCAACACTAAGCTCACTCAAGTCAAAATATGCATTTCCTATTCTCCTTATGGAAAGCCATTTGATCATGAATTTGATATCAGTGATACCGACCATACTGTAGCTAAGCTCTACTCGTGCTCAAATCAAAGTGCATGTACTGAAATTTGTTTTACTAGTGCACACCTTTTAATAAGGCAAAAAGAGTCAGTATTAGCACTAGTGAAGCAAAACGTGTCACTGGTCAGCATCATATGCGAAAGAGGGGGCGGGGAAAAGCTAATCAGGCTTGCCATTGGCTTTCGAAAACAATACAAACAACCTACAAGTGAGATTACTAGTTAGTTTCTCTCCTTGAATTGTCTGTAAATATGTAAATAATTTTCCTTGCCCCCACCTGTAAATATGTATTTATCTATATCCTTTATTCTTTATATAGTATTTTTTTTCTATTTATATATAGCTTCTATTATTGTAATGTTTTATTTATCTTCTTTGCACTATTTTTGGGAGTTTTTCGGGTTTTACTGTGTACAGTATTGCCTTCTGTTGTCTTTTATTGCACTTTTTTTTATTGAGCCGTCATGACAGTAAATTTTCCCACTGCGGGATGAATAAAGAATACTCTTCTCTAAAGAATACTCTACACAAAATCGTTTACTAGTAGACAATTCTGTGCAACTAGCAGCAGTAGTACTTACATATTTTAAGTAAGTAGACAATTCTGTGGACTTCTTTGCCAAAAACCTTATCTAGTTAAAACATTTCTTTCTTTACTAGTACTACTAGTGCACTCAAAAACTCAGTAGTAGTATTAGTATAATGTTTTAAGTCTACTAGTAGTAGGTACCACAAAAGCCAAAATATTCACTAGTGATATTAGTACAGTTAATGCAAATTAAGTACAAGGGAATATCCAATCCAGTTCCCTAATTGGTTGTAATGTTTTTGAAAGCCAATGACAAGCTTGAATTTGCTTCGCCCGCCCCCTTATTAGCATATACAGATTACCAGTGTGATATTTTTGCTTCACTAGTAATGTACTCGCTCACATGTAAACCTAGTAGGCCTACTCCATATTTGAGCACTCGTACAGACATCAAATTTATGCTCAAACAGTTTTCCATAATCTCCTCACTAGGTTTGAATATAGTCACAACTATTTGCGCTCTCACCCTAAAAACATGAAACCTAGGTTTGGTCAATTAGACTCTCACAGAAGCTATGAATCAGCTGACTGTTGAATTGTCCTACATGAAAGACTATGTCAGACAATCCACATTGACAAACAAAAAACATACTGTACCTCTCCCTTCAATATAATGCCTGTGTCAACACCAGCCTTTGATCAGACCATTGAAGGACAGTATTAAAAGCATACGTGAGACAAAAAGAACAATCCCTCCTGATCGCGCCTTTATTTATATTATCTAATGTTACCTCCTCCGTTCGTTCATTATTAGGACTAAGATGTGCACTTACTGAATTCATAGCGGATTAAACTCTTTATCCACGTTTGTCTCACTGCCGTCTAAAACACAAGCCAATTCCACTCACACACGCCAACACATGAGGCTCCATTATCAATCCCAGCCACAGGTTTGTTCCCAGCACCATTCATTCCCTCTTTGTCCTGGACAGTGAGGAGGATGACTTCATTGTTTCATGACACAGTGGGTGTAAATCATTTCTTTTTCTAACTATATTACTGTGTATGGACGTGCAGTGCTGTGCTGCCTAAAGTTACTCTTCATCCATTTTTGGCACCACTTTTGTCCTCCTACTTGCTTTTACATAATACTTTCCTGTATGTTTTTTTTTTAAAGGATTTGAGCTTTTATTTTAGTCAGAGGAGAGGAGTTGAAAAATTCCCATTCTCATAAGTTCACATTGTCATAGGCTCTACATGCTGCTGCTTCTCTTTTGCTCATACTTTAAGTGCTTGTGATAATTGGTGATGGATGAAGCCATTATAAAACATCCCCCAGTAGGTAAATGACAGTTTGGCTTATTCTCCATGGATAAACTAAGCCATTTGGGAATGAGCTCTAACTATGAAATGCTAGCAGCTCCTGCTGGGATCTCAAAGGTGATTTATTTATGAAGCATGTGGGTGAATGCTGAACCTTCCTCTCCTTTCCCTGCTGTCCCAGAGACACCATCTCATCATCCTTATAACGTATGCTGTAAATTCCTGCTCTCCTTTCACTTTGAGCTTACTCACATTAATCAAATTAAATCCCTGGGATACGAGGGAGAGACATTTTCACTTTCAAACAGACACATTAGTGACTGAGTCAAAAGTGTAATCACATTAAAGTCTGGGATTTGCAAAAAAAAACAGTGGGTAGTGAGGGTGGGAGGATATATCGTGCAACAAGATATCGAAATATCAGAAAGATCATAAAATGTTAGAGGTGTCCCGATATTGATATCGGTTCGATATCAGCCATCAAACAAATATCTGATTTTATAGGACTGCTTCTAAAATCTCAGATATATATTATATTTATTCAATTGCATAATATTGCAATACTGTAGATATTATGTTGAAGGTTAAAATGTATGTAACCAATTGGTTAATAATAAATGGGTCAGTTTTTCTCATACCTACTGTTGCTGACTATTGTTCTCTGTTTGAGTAACATCACTATATGAAGCCTTTTCCAAAATTCCACACTACAAAATAAGTGATAAAAGTATGTATGATTCGTGCTGATATCGTATCGGATCAATATCGGTCAATGGGCAAGGTTGCAATATCGATATCGTATCGGAAGTGTAAAAGTTGTATCGGCACATCCCTATAAGATATATCATAGATGGGAAGAGTGGTATTGCAATAGTGCGCGTTTGGGCTGGGTGAACCATTCCTTTCCATCCCTGCTCCTGTTCATTCGGACGACTCAGAATATATATAAGCTTTGTGTTGGATGATCCAACTTGTTTGTCGAAATCAAAGAGTGCACTCTGACTCAATCTGAAAAACGGAAATGAGAAAGGTATTAAAACCATAATAGAATAAATAAATTTAGGTGGTAAATGGTGGTAAGTTTTTAAACTGCATAGTAAAATGACATTAATAAAATGCTATTGTTCCCAAAAAATCTCAGTTGAGGGACAGTTAATTTGTTCATTTCCATTTTTAATTTGCTTCTTTCCAAGATATAATTACTTAAGCCATAAAAAAAAGTTCTGCTATAAAATAATTACTGGAAAATTATAATAATTTTCAAGTCTCAAAACTGTTTCAATCCCATTATTTATTCTATTTTTTGTAAGGCTTTGAGAAATACTTTACCATTTTCTAAAATTGTAACAACAAAACAAAAGATACAATAATTGATGGTGAAAGTCATTTCATTGGTTGTTTGACAGTTTTTGGGGAAAGGCTGAGCTTAAGAGAAACTAAACCCCGGTCCGCTTGCCAAAAACATTCCTCATTTTATCTTGTAAGCTCTTCATGGTGTTGCTCAGGTCACCAGATCTCCTCATAAAAACACACAGCGCCACAGTCACAGGTCCAAAGTGTGTCTCATTAGCAAACTCACACCTTCTCAGCTGGAGATTGTCACGTTGCATTTGTGCCATTAAAGACCTCGGGGCACGAGGAGCCCTGTGCCTTTTCAAAAAAGAAGTGACGCACATATGAACACTCCACTACTGCAGAGCACAAAGCTCTACAGACGCAATCAAGCTGTGAAATTACCCCATTTTGACTCCTAAATATGCTTCGAGGAGGCCAATATGCTCAGATTTTAATGGACTTTGAGTTTTACAAATGTCTAGAAAGCAGAAAATTTACTCACTGGTGTTTCTTGATTTCAAATCTCAACTGAACTAACTAAAACACCATTTTCTGACCCTTATTTGTGTCTGATGCCAAGGTGGTACTCCTGTGCTATGGTTGTGATTGTACGTGCGGGAGAGAACGACGAGAGGGTAATGGTCTATAATGATGGGTATGGAACTAGAGCCGACATATGGTTCAAAGTGTTGGATAGCCTATACAAAGCAAGGGTTTCCTGCTCGATGGTAGAATAATGGTATTGGTGCTTGTTAAAATAGCATACCTGATGACCCACTCTACTGACATCTTTCTATTAAATGACAACCCCATCTCCCACTGCATTGGCATCAATCTCTAGCTTGAAGGGGTTGGTGAGGTCACGGGCAGCAAGCACTGGCAATTGGCTGAGAAGAGATTTTGCATCTTCAAAGGCATGTTGGCATTCAGAAGTCCACACAAAGTCAACTTTCAGACTGAGTGCGATGCTGGTAAAGGCTGCACAACAGTGGAAACATTTCTAGAGAAAACTACGACAATAAAAAGCTACTCTTAAGAATTGCCTGAGGGCCTTGCAATTCCTTGTAACCTCGGTAATTAGTTATTGCATTCACTTATGCTTCAAGTTGGGGAACTTATCCTTGACCTACCCGTCTACCTGGAGATAGGTGACAGTTGCTTTGCCAACGTAGTATTTTGCTAGCCTGTTTTGCATACTGAGAGATAACACACACGTACACACAACAGCAACACTAAACACATTTTAAATAGGAAAAGAATTAATGAACTAATAAAATGCAGTGATTTTCTGTCTAGTCTTGTTGTGCTTAACTTTAATGTGTTCATTACAAAATGAAGACTTTTAGAGAGTTGTAGCAGCGTATTTGGAGCTGGACAAAACTATTGACAAAACACGGCTATCCACATTAAAGGCAACAAAGCTTTCACTCACTTGATTTTTATGGTGACCAAAGTTATTTAAAGGCACATTAAACAATACTAATTAAGAGAGAAATCCAAAATCTGCATGTTATGGTTGAATAATAACCAATTTATTCATTTTCTGACCCGCTTGCTCCTTTTTTCTGGGTCGCAAGGGTCTGCTGGTGCCTTTCTCCAGCTCTCTTTGGGCGTTAGGTGGGGTACACCCTGGACAGGGTGCCAGTCCATTGCAGGGCAACACACACAGAGAAACAGTCACATTCACTCCTACTGGCAATTTAAAGACTACAATCAACCTTACAGTCATGTTTTTGGATTGTTGAGGATGGGAGGAAGCCGGAATATCCGGAGAAAACCCACGCAAGCACAGGGAGAACATGCAAACTCCACACAGGGCTGGAATCCAGGACCTTCTTGCTGTGAATAGAACGTACCAATAATTTATATTCAAATAAGAATTTTTTTCCTGATTGAAGTCACTTAATTTCAAACCCAATGGGGACCAATATCTTTTGTAGCTTCACTAAACATTTTTTGGTTCAATCTTTTCAATTAAACGGAATAAATAAAATAAATAAATAAATAAATAAATCTCTTTTTAGAGCAACATGTCTTGTGTCTGAGAGTAAAACGTTATTAATTCAAGACCATATCAGATGTCCTGAAAGGAAATTGAGTTTTCAGTATGAAACTACTTTGCTCATTCCACAGTTGTAAAAACTGGAGCAGAAGGCGTTGAGACAACAAAGGGAGCATTTTTCTACACATGCTCAGACCTGCCAAATGTCACAGTTTAACTATGCAGGAGAGGAGATGATTTCTTTCGTTATTTAATGCTGTGACAGAGAAAACGCTCTGCCATCACTGACACCGAAGCCCGAGGGAATGTGGATCTTCTGCGTGCCTCTGGAGGTTTATTTTAAGTGTACATTTGAGCATTCGCTTGCATACGTTTCTGATACTCATCCACACTCTGATATGTCCTCTCCTCCAGTTTCTCCCTTCCTTTGAAAAATGGCTTTAGTTTCACCTGTCGGGAATTCCTATGCTTCACTTTCCTTGAAAGATGTAATTTCCTTAGTCCTCCCCTGCCTCTCATCCATCGTTATCTTCCACATTCTGTCATTCTGTCTCTCATAACATGTGGCTCAGGGGGACGTAGCACTGGGACTCATGTATTGCTGCATTCTCCCGCAAACCTATATCTAGAAAGAGGGATATCATACATGGTTGTTGCAGTCAGCACAGTGCCGTTGGACGCTTAGCTTTGTTCTGTTTTGTGGAGCCAAATAATAAGGAAGCCCTCTTTAAAGAGCCAAAAGACAGACTTTGAGATGAAACTGTTAAAGTTAAATTTCCATATGCAAATATCACTTAAATGAAGTCTTTATAAGCCATAGGTGATGGACTGGCAGTTTAGAACATTGTTGGCTCTCTATATTTAAAAAGTAAAACCTTTAAAAAAAGAATTCACAGACGTCACTGTGAGGCCAATTAGTCACTTTAATTATTCTCTACATGCTGTTTAAAAGAACCTACCTAACAAAAACTATATTGATATTTTCTGACTTTAATTATATTTTCAGGGACAGGACGGCTGTGTGAGTCAGTTGAGAACTATAATGGGATTATTGATAAGACAATTACAAAGCTTTATTCCAAATGTTTTGTTTAGTTGTAAACATTGTCAATTAGTACGAGCTGAACTAGAACTGTGTTATTTCAGGCTTGAAATAAAACAAAAATTCCTAAAATAGAAAACCTGCTTTGGTTGCTTGTCAGACAAAGGCCTGCTTCTCTAAACTGAGTCTCAGTTCTTCAACTATCTGTCAGACATTTTGAATTTCAGAGGAAGCCACATCCTGCTGTGAAGTGCATTGTCAAGATGAGTGCTTAGAGAACAAATTCAGCACCGGTTATTTTCAAGAGCAATGACAGAACTGTGCAGATTCATGTGAACCTAAAATAAAATATCCAAATTAAATAAACAATACTTTGCAACTAGAATCAACATTATAAAAATAACATTATAAATGTTGTTAAAACCAGGAAATCAACAGGCACAGCACAGACTGGTTCCACTATAAACAAGAAGACAGTCATCAGATTGGTTCTCATCGCTCACAACCTTTTCCTAAATGTCCTAAATCTAACTTAGATGTATACATTAGGGGTTGAACAGACTAGTCGACTTTAATGTTGTCTCGCGACGCTGTCCACGTGACGTCGACTAGTTGCAGTACCTGACTTTTGCCCAAGATGGCGGTGCAACAGAGCAAAGCCTGTGCAGAGTCTGTGACCTGAAAATATCTGTGACCACTGCGGTTTCTCTGCGGTAAAGAAGAAGAGTGCTACGTCAACTGCGTAAACCTCTTCGTAGCTATTAAAAAGTTGTTTACTCCCCCTTAAACATGACGCCCCGGTGGGTGAAGTAAATGCAGACTGGAGAAGTACAAACGTGTTTAAGAAGGGGTAAATGTCCACCGAGAAGCCACAGAGGTTGGAACTGTCACCACCTGCGTTCAGAATTTTTTGGGTCAGATTTTGGCACAACAGCGGCAGTCGGCTGCCATTCGGCTCGGCTTCAGCTCTTGGTGATCAACGTCGACTCAACTAGTGTGCACATAGAGTCGACTTTTAAAATCGTTCAACCCCTAGTATAGATACGGATTCTGTATTCTTAGAACATGTTTGACATATGTGAGTCATCCTTTCTATATGCAGACTGTAAATACACCTGTGGTATACTTTGCTTTTCATGTTCGTCAGCTATAGTAAATGCAATGATATTGAATAGGTGAGAAAACACGGTGAGACAATGCTGCGGTCGTGGCTAAGTTTGGCAGTCAACAGGACAAACATCATCCAACATTATTGCATGTTGGCTGTCAACAAAAGCCTTTGTCATCCTGTTCAACAGTTGCCATGACGACACTGGTACAAGAGAGATGTAAGAAGGATCGCAAAGATGATAACAGTGTGCTCACGCTGACGCTGAAGCACTTCATTTCACCCCCTTTATTTCCCTTTTGACAGGAAAGGGAAAGGAAATAGCTCAGGAGTATGAAGTGTATACACAAAGCTTAGCCTTTATGGTTAAGGCTGCAGTTAGCACCAGTATGTAAAACTGCTGCTGCTTAGCACACACAAAATGTTATTTTCATGTTGTAAGTGAAGACCAAAAGGGAGCTCTTTCAGCCAAGTCAGAATTTCGTTTTTTTTTAAACAAAGTTTTACATTTTATGGAAGCAGATTAGGGCCACTTTTGATGAAGAAAATTATTTTTGGAAAATAAAAAATAAAGTTGAAATGTCGAGATTAAAGTCGAAAATTAAAAAAATAAACTCAAAATATTATACCGTGATAAAAGTCAAAGGTGTACTAATAAAGTCAAATCTACGGAAACTGACTAGGGCCAGTTTATATTAAGTTTATTTTTGGAAATTTTGACTTTAATCTTCACATTATATTTCAACTTTAATCTCAAAATTTTGATTTTGACATTTTGACTTTATTCTCAATATTTCAATGTTATTTTTGATTTTCCCAAAATTATTTTCTCCATCGAAATTGGCCGTAATCCACTTCCGAAACATTAAGGAAGTGTATCTTTCTTTAGAAAAAAAAAGGGCTGCTGTTAAAGATTAAGACTTCTGCCAAGACTTAAAACATTACAGAAAACGTGCTAAATGAAATAGAATTGTCGTCTCTTCTAGAGAAATAGAAAGGGTTCTTAAATTAAGCCCAACTCTCACTGGTATTGATTCATTTTCACAAAAAGGCATGAAATAAATCTCATCCAGGCCTCTCCTCAGATTGTTTGTTCAAGGAGGTGAAAGGGGCCGAAGAATTTATGAAAGTATTGGAAGGATATGACAAAAATGTTATTAAACACCCAATATTGTATAATAATAGAACTATGGTCTGTGAAACGACTGGCTTCTTAAATTGTCCTCTGCTGCAATTTGGACTCCAAAGAATGACCTTTTTTTTTAAAAAACACTTTCTTATCCTGGACCGAACTCCTGTCACACCTCTACTCACACCTAGCCTTCACTCTCCATCTTTTGTTCCCACCCCGACTCTCCCTTGGCTCCTCTAGTCTTTCTCACCTCATCCTTTCTCCTCTTCCTCTGAAGAGAAGACGAGGAGAGAGAGCGCTGGTCCATCAGAGAGTGATGGAGCCCTGACAGCCTGATCTCTCTGCCCTCTCCCCAGGGCATGCAGCTGGTCCCAGGCTCTGCAAACGCCTAACCTCGCCTACCCTACACATCCACAAAGAAAACAGGAATACACGCCTCCCACACACATGCATACATTTACAGAGCCACAGGCTGAGCACATGTGCACTCACTCTTCTCCACATGTAAAAGTGTGAGCTACTAGTCTTATATAAAGTCATCAAACTTCAATGTTGCTACAAGAAGGATTGTCTGCTGGAACACGGACCGACAAGTGCACAGTGCAGCTGTATCTGTATCAGCAATTCTCAAACTTTTTAGGGGTTCCACTTTGAGTGAAGGTCACATCCCCACCTGTGCCCATTGCCCCACAAATAAGACATTTTCAATTGTATTTAACTAACTGGGAATAAGTAACATCATATTTGATAATGAATCAAAAACTAAAATAAACAAATTACTTGCATAAAAAAGAAACGTAAAAGTGAAGAAGTCAAAAATACAGGACATTATGAAACTAACAAAAATATTTTTTTATGTCCACTTTTAAAGTTTATTTATTGTTCCGCTCCACTTCACATGTCAACGCAAATTATTATTATTCCACTTAGTTCCATGTTACAATTTGTTCCCAGTCACGTATCTAATGTAGTATAATAATAATCATTTAATTTCTTCAACATTTCTAGGCTTCTCATTATTTCTTTCTTAGTGTTTTGTTTAGATTAGTGTAATGATTATTGTCAGGAACAAAAGGCATTAAAGAAGATTGGCATGAAATTGAACATTTTGAAAGCTTTCGAGTTCTTATATCAACTCAATTCAACTTTATCTGTATAGCGCAATTTCCAACAAAGTCATCTCAATGCACTTATCGAAATATAAAATTCATAATAGGAAAGAAAAAACCCAACAAGATCCACATATCACATGACGGCAGAACTTTAAGTTTTTTCAAAATCAAGCAAATTTTCCTTAATATACTCCACAAAATTTCCCCAAAATAATGGAACTGTAAGTGAAGATCCTGCAGGGATTGATATACTCACATACTTTATCATTTATATATAATTTATACGTTATAAAAATCTGTGGCCCACCTCTCAAACTGCTCCATATTTGGCCCGTGAACTAAAATTAGTTTGAAACCCTTTATCTATAGCAGGGCTGTCAAACTCATTTTAGTTCACCCATTTTTATGCAATTTTGTGGAATAATTTTAAGAAAATTGCAGGATTTGGGAAAAATTGAGTTATTTTAACAATTTGCGATTAAAAATAACTGCCATCATGTGATATAAAAATGGGGAAAATGTGAGCCCTGCTAATATAGTTGAGTGTCATCGAAATTGAATATTAATTTGGAGATATCTTACAACTGAACTAGTAGGTTATTTACACAAGCAATCACCATTTCTCTGACTTTTTTGCTTCCTGCTGTGAGCCAAATTGGATGCCCTAAATGGCAAAATTCATCCCCTGGGGCTTGAGTTTGACACGTATGGTCTAGAAGGACATTAGGCAGGATACACAGCCTGACAGGTGTCTTGTTCATTGCAGGATCTTGACTGAAGACAATCACAATCAAAACCAAATATTCCACCAGTCTTTTTATTTATTCATTTGATTACATAACATTCATGTTTGGGGCTGTGGGAGGAAATAGGAATAGCAGGAAAAATCCTAGGTATGTTTAAGGTAGATGGGATTCTCCATGTAATGAATGGTAGATGTCTAGATTTCTAAATCAGATGTACCAATACCAACCTGAGAACCACTGAGCAGCCTGTGTGCCACGCCCCGTCAGACAAACGAATACCAGTGCTGTATTTACTGAATGCTCTCCACTTACTCTCTCCCAGCAGACCTATATGCATAATAAAACAACCTCTCCCTCCTTATGGATTTCATCTATGCCAAGCCCATTAGTGTAATCAGACAAACAAAAGCAGCGCTCTCTCACATCCAGACGATTCACGTCTTCCATCAACACAATCACCAGTGCCCTGCGTCTATATCTGGGGGGGACGTGATGTGCCGTTTCTCTTTGAAGCCACCGTCACAGAACAGCCTATTTCCAAAGCTCTCCAGACGTGAGGCTCTCTGTAACACTGGCAGGGATTTTCCATTCAGGACAAAGAACAGAGCTGCCCGAGTCGTGCTACCCTAACTGACTGATGCCTCATTAGAAGCAACACAAAAGACAAGTCCAGTTCAGTGAGGACTAAGTTCTGATTAAAATTGTCTTTTTAACCTTTTCTGATAATAATCTGAAGCCTTTTTATCATCCCAATGAAACATTATACCCAATACCTCCAACCCGGTCTTTTGCAGGCCAATAAAAGAGTACAAGTCACAGGTAAAGTATAGCAACAAGTAAATGAACTCTCCGTGCAGCTTGCCTTTTGTCTCAAGTGTATGAAATATTATGAGGAGCAGCAGCAGAATACACAGACTGAGAAGTATTATAACCAAAAGGACAAGAGCTTGTTTGTGCCTGAATTCCAATGCGTGTCGATGATGGCACATTTTCTCTGCCGTCGCTGCTGTTGCGTGTTTGACAGAAACAAAAAGCAAAATGCCTTGACAGAAGCAGCTCTGGTTTGTTTTACACAGAAACATCAGTGCTCCTTACACAAAGCTTACACTATCACCAGGATGTGTAAACACACACTAAATCTTACAGTTCAGGGGCTGTTTAAATTTAGAAAGTGTTAACCCAGAAACAAAAATCTGATGTGGGCAGGGTTTGTGTGTTCTTCCTGATCTTGAATGGGTTTTCTACAGGTACTCTGGTTTTCTCTGTGCTTAAACATAATATCTTAGCTTTACAAGAGTAATTTAATAGCAAATGTGTAACTGTAAAATGTGTGATGTGTGTCATAATGTACCGTGCTTTGTGTCCTCATTTAGATTGATTAGCCTCCAGTATACTCTGTGTAGGATGGAAGGAGGTATATTCCACTTTGGTAGATTGATGTTTGGAGGAACACTTGAATGTGTTTTTGTTTAGTAAAGATGGTGAAATTATTGTGTTTGCTCGTGTGAAAATCACAGGTAATCTTGACTTTTTGAGTTTTATTCTATTGAAGTTGCATTACACGAAAACCTTTTATCAGGTAAAGGATACAGTATGGTCACACTGCAGGTCATTTCCGATTTTTTTTGCCCATATCTGAATTTATCACGTCAATGTGAACAGTACAATTGCAATTTTTTCAAATCTGACACAGGCCACTTTCATATGTGGATATAAATCAGATATGTATCTGATATTTTGCAATGTGACTGCTGTCTGAATGGCCAGGCCACAGTCTGTCTGACCCTTACGTCACCAAAATACGATAGCGTCCTAATTCTGCATCCCAGACCAAACGACAGGGGAGGAGGGAAGACCTTAGTGGAGGTTGTAAGTAGAAAAGTAGACAGTGGAAGAAGAGTGAGTTCTTAAAATCAATAAATATGTTTTTATATTATACATATCAATGCCACACACACACACACACACACACACACACACACACACACACACACACACACACACACACACACACACACACACACACACACACACACACACACACACACACACACACACACACACACACACACACACACACACACACACACACACACACACACACCTCATATTTACTTCTGTAAACAGTGCGTGCCTGCATACCTCAGGACCTTTTTACGCATGCCGGTCACTTCCGGGTCGCATTCCGTACATACTCCAAATTTATGTGTAAATATGAACGAGCACACACACACAAATTTCAAATTTTTTTATTTTACGATACATTGACAAAATTTTGACCGAAAAGCGTGTAGGTGTATGTGTGTGTGTGTGTGTGTGTGTGTGTGTTATGTAAACCTCAGTATCTCTATCATTACATCATATTCAAATCATTAAGCCTCTCCAAGATCACTTGATGGAACATCAAAGTGCTGCACAAACGCACTGACAAACACTCAGAAATGCACTCATACCAACCATTGGCAACAATGCATGACACACAAAAAACCCCTAAAAAAGTAAAATCCAACAACACTGTGATTGGTGCTGATTTACGAGCCCCGTCATAATCAGGAGAAGTCTAGGACCTTGAGTAGAGAGAATCTTGATTGCATCCTTGAAGCTTCACCCGTCACAGAAGCCGCCTCATGAAAAATATATTTCTGTTCTGGCCGCCAAGTTCACCAGTCCACCCCCTCCCTCTCTCCCTGTGTTATCTTCCCTCTCTCACCCCTCGACATCACTCACTCAGAGAAGAGACTAGTTGTCATGACTACCATCATTTACACATCTGGCATAGTTATCAGGAACACATGCTCCAAAAAACTAAAAAGAAAGCCAAAACACAGACATAAATGGAAAGATGCAAGCATTTGTGCAGCAAACAAACAGCATGCATAATATGTGAAAAGCATTAATATGCATTATTCTGAGCTTGGGCTTGAGTTTCAGCTTCGTGGCTGCACTGTGTGAGGGGAGATAACGGGCTGGGCTGTGCTGGGAAAACACACAAGTAACGAGCATGCGCTGTGGTTATAATCCTATTGGTGAACGAAACACAGCCTTCCTAATCTTACTCTACTGGAAAATTGAGTTGGATATATATAATTTCTATTTTTATTATGCACAAAAAATAGCAATTATTCTGGAATCAATCTTTCCTAAATACACAGATATCACAAAAGTGAATAGAAAGACTGTCTTACATGATTTGTTCAAGTGTGCAAAACCTTCAACCTTAAATATTAGGTTAAATATGAATTAATTAGATCTAAAGTAATCGCCTAAGTCGGTAAAATAAATGAATTAAATGCTTTTTTATTTGCATAAATTCCAACCTTTTTCTATTTAAATGACTTTTACAGTATATGTAATTCATATTACAAAATAAAATGTTATGTATGTTATGGTTTCATTTATTCAGACAACTATTTTTGAGGAAATTTAATTTGATCTCCTGACATGTTTCGACTGTCAACATCCAGTCTTCTTCAGAGGCGTCTGCTAATCGTTTTGATGTTTCCTTGACTTCCGCGTAATAATTTCAGCAAGTTCTTTTTGAAAAATACGTTAAAGCTTCAATTATTCAGACTCAGAACTGTTAGAAATAAACTGGAAAAACAATTAATATTCCTCAAACTGTTTTTTTTTGTAATTTTACGACATGATACATTTAAGCTTGCACAGATATTTATATAAAATTATTTACGCAAATTATTAAAATCCTACAGATTTGCCATTAAAAAACATCTTGTAGCAGCTTTATATTTTAAAAATAGCAAAAAAAAAATGCTCATTCTTTTTTTGTTTTGCCCAGACGAGCCTTTAAAATGTATTGATATTGTCTATTCTGAGGGTCTCTAATGCACAAATAAGTCATTTTAAAACTAGTTTGATTTCCACATCACTTCTTTTATTCTTTAAAATGTTATTTGTGTTGAAAGGTTCGTGCTTTTGTCCACAGAAAAGGTCTCAGTGATTATATCGTTTTAAGACTCGCAATCTTTGTCTCACGGCACAATTAGAAGAAAATCCTCAGCTTCAAACACACATTCCCCTTCATTGGTCCAAACATGTTTTTCTGTTGGAGACTGTCAATTAGAAGTCATTATACCTGGTCCTGTGAAAAACAACATTATGACACACTCGCACACGCACGCGTACACACACATACACACACTGTGCAGTGTGTGCATTACGTGCCCCAACCCTAACCCCTGAGGGCATCCCTCACCTCCAAGTATGTACACACGGTCTCTCTTCTTGACATACCAGCGCTCCCAGAGTTATTCAACCTCCACAAAACAACCAGACAGACCAGTTGGACATCAATGCTGTAAATAATGACTGATGATAGACATGCTGCCGTTCATTTTAAAGCAGGAAAACAAAACAATTTCATGACCAAGTTCACCTCTGGTATTGTAAATCCATTCACTGACTCGTACTGTTTTCAAACAAGCTCAACAATATGCATGGAAAACCAAAATAATAATTTAGTTTTGAATAAATAACACAAAAACACACTGAACCTCATCAAACAAACAAAAAAAGAGAGAAAAAAACAGCTTCACATAAAATCAGACAGCTGCTGAGATTTTAAAAACCAAGCGCTCCAAGACAAAGAAAGCTCTTCAGTCCTACCTTTTTGCCTTTCTTCTTGCGATGGGCTCCTTTCCCGCCGCTTGATTTCTCCTTAGCTTCCTCACTCATATTCTGAGATCTCCCCCTTGTTCCTCTCCTCCTCACTTTTTGGTTAAATCCAGCATGTAGAAGCTTCTGGAGGAGGAGTGGCTGCAGCTGCTGTCTTCACGGGTGAAATGGTGCCACAAATATGTCCATTCTGGAAGCAGTGAAGTAAGAATTGTTCCATGCAGAGTGGGAGTGTGAGCAAAAAAGGGGATAGACTGGGAGGACTGTGCTGATGCTCTAACTCTCTCTCTGTCTCTCTCTCTCCCCCTCTCTCTCCTTTCGCCTCCTGCTTTTTCTCCTTCTTCTCACCACCTCTGCCTCTTCACACACACACACGCTCACACACTTGGTAAGGTCCACTCCCACTTGCTGCCTTTTGCCGCGCGCAATTGGCGACTCTGAGCAGCGCGCTCTCAGTCAGGGTGTGGAGGCAGGAGGAGAGTATGGAGACAGGATGAAGAGGAAGAAGAGAAGGATGTTGATGTGTAAGAGCAATGAGAACGCAGAAGATCAGAATTAGAGCAAAGTTCGTTAGTGCTTCCTACCTGAGAATGGAGATTGGAGGCAAAGAAGCACAAAAAAGGTGCAGAAAATAGGTAATGGGGTGAGAGAAGTTAGGAAACTGGATGTTAAACAGTTGGAAAGAAATAATTACAACAGAGTTGTATTTATGATGATAATGTTGCAGGTAAAAGAGGAAAAAAACAAGAATTAAAGTGAGGATTTGACAGTTTCTGCTGTGGCGTCCAGTACAGACGTGATATGAAATAAGGCTCCTCTCAGACAGGCCAGAGAGAGAGAGCGAGAGAGAGGATCACTAACACCATGCATCAGGTCCTTCCAGAAAAGGAAGCATCTCCACACGTCTTTGCCAGTCAGATCATCTTACTGGAACCTGGAACAGAACAGACCTGCACTGAGCAATGACTCACTGACTGACAGACAGACAGAGTCTAGTGTAAAGTGTTTATTAGCGCAAGAGATGTGAATTGAAACCTAAATCAAACATTCAAAGACAATTGACCAAACAACCATGAGAACGCTCGGCAGAAAGAGCCCACTGTACACAGCTTCAACCCCCTTCCCCAAAGAAGCTTCAGACTAATGAGGCAGAGACAGAACCAGTGAGTAACAGCAAAGGGGGTGAAAAAAGGAACAAAAAGCCCAGGGTGACACAAAAATGTGAGATTTTGGAGCGAGAGAGAAAGAGGTGTGAACAGAGATGAAGAGACAAGAAGTGGCGAGACAAACTAACAGTGGGAAGCAGGGAATAAATTACAGAGGGGCAGAAAAATGTTCAGTGAAATAAATATGGAGACGAAGCATTCAGATGAAAGGACAACTAGACAAACATGGAGCACACAGAAGCAAAGAGAGGCAGGGTTGGCTGTGATTGTCCTACAAACAACAGGTCCTTTATCCTAATGGAGGTATATCACGGGTAACTAATGCCCCCACCCCCCTTGCTCTGACCATCACTGTCAAACACACATTAATTAGGCCTTTAGTCCAATATGGCAAGGGTAGAACAAACCCTCTGATTTCTTACTCTTCTTTGTCCTCATTTCTCTAAATAGGAAAGCACATTCAGCTGCTGCAAAAAAAAACGAAACCTCATATTTTAGCAAATGTCTGATTTTTTGACTATTAAAAGTGTAAATAATAAATGCTAATAGAAGTTGATCGTCAATATAGGATTAGAACTCACTTGTATGCATACTTGGTAATCCCATATAAAAACAGAACATTGCGATCAAGGGATGAATGTGGCCCATGTCTGGTAAAAGATTTATGAAGTTCTAAACATACTGAACCAATTGTAGATTGTGTCAGTTTTCTGAAACCAAAAACCCAAGCCACAAATATGCTTTAACAGTTTAGAAAACAAATGTTTGTCATGGTCTATACAATGACCACAGATTGTTATTTATAGTCTAACAAAGCAGGACAGTTAAGCTTTGTTGTTGTTGTTGTTGAGTACAGTGATATCCCATAGTATGACTCTAGGCTCTCTTCTCATTCCACCAAGAACAAAACAGGCTGACATTATTTGCTGCCTTTATTCAATTTTTATAACCTAAAGCTGTTAGGATGAGGGAATTAGTTGCCAGTGGCTTACTGCTCGTATTTGCTCGAATAGGCAGGAAGCAAGGTGTGGTTCCCCTCTGTGTTTGGATCCGTAGTGGGAATTATTGATTGCCGGGAGGCACTCGCCTCAGAAAGCCAATTCTAAAGCTTCACAATTCACACAAGAAAACACAACATATTCACACTGAGTTGATGGTCTCTTATGGGCCATGCGAGACATTGTAGAAGCTTTGTGGCTTGGTGATAGTGGTTTTTAGCCATTGACCGTCTGTTCTATTTGTCTTCTCATGGCAGGGTTTCTGAACTTTCAGTCTCTTTAAAAAAAAAAAAAAAAAGTACACGTAGGTTTTGCAAATTACAAATGAGGGGGGAAGGAAACCCAAATAATATTTTTCTTAAGATGAAGGGCTCTACTATTTCAGTGGCAATGTGAACGCATAAGCAAAACAGTGTTGGATCTGTTTGTTAACACTGTAATACAGAACTGTAGCGGCTCTTGCGCTACATGCACTCATTCCGTGATCGCCGATTAGCCATTCACTTAAACTTCTTATTAATCCTTGCTCAATTCACACACATTGGCTTTAAAAAGCACACCTTACTTTGGAGTCAAGTGCAGGGTCAAATACTAATATTTAAATTTTCATTTCAACCTGGCATCAAGTCATCAATGGACCGGTACTAGTCCACGGCACATTTGTTGGAACTATGTGTACCTCTAACCCTACAACACTATCGCCAGGTGATTTTACATGATTTTCATTATGTTGTGTTTGTCTGAGTGCCATGGGTCCTTGGGTAGCTTTAGAATCGTCTTGGACATCTTTTAACGGGTTGGCGATTCCATTCTCCAAAACCAATTGTTCGTACAGGAACATATTCGAGTGATTTTCACCCGAACTTATGCCAAAATTTGCCAAGCAAATAAATCACTGTTGCACCCTCTGAAGGTAAGAAACAAAAGTATATTTCAAAAGCGATAGAGAGCAAATGTCAAAGACAATGCTGAAGCAACTTAGGGACCCATAACTAAAGTTAGTAATACCATCACTAACGCCATCATTTTCCCAGTAATAATATACCCAATAAAAAGTACTGGTCATGAAATTATAGTACTTTTTATTGGGTATATTATACCGGGTACCAATCAATTTTGTCAGGTTTTGATGACAAGTACTTTATATTGGGAATATTGTATTTAGGATTGATATCATCCGGCATTAGTGACATGTTACTAACTTTAGCGACAGTAAACCAACAACCTGTCTTTTAGATCCAATCCCAACTCCACTATTTAATGATATTTTTCCCTTAATTAGCACTAACATGATGAACTGGATTAACACATCTTTAGTAACAGGTTATGTGCCACAGGCCTTTAAAACCACTGTAATCAAACCTCTCCTTAAAAATCCAACCCTTGATCCAAGTGACTTATCCAATTATAGGCCAATATCCAATCTCCCTTGTTTCCAAAATTCATGAAAAAAAATCATTGCAGGTCAACTAAGTGATCACCTTTTATGATGCTGCTACTGTTGGTGTAAATGCACCTTTGTTTTATTACTCTTTTATGATGTTTCTCCTGTTGTTTTAATTTCTCCTCTGTTCTGTACAGCACTTTGTGATTTTATCTGCAAAAAGTGCTTTATAAAATAAATTACTTACTACATAGGAACAATTTATATGAGAGCTTTCAGTCTGGCTTTAGAAGCCATCACAGCAGTCTCTGCCTTAGTAAAAGTAACCAAAGATCTCCTCTTAGCCTCAGACAATGGGTTGGTCTCAGTTCTGGTGCTCTTAGATCTCAGTGCAGCCTTTGATACAGTGGATCATCTTTTATGATTTTTTGGGATTAAAGAAACAGCACTAGGTTGGTTTAAATCCTACTTTTCTGACAGAACCCACTTTGTTCGTGTTATTAATCTCTCCTCAGCGCATGCCAGAGTTAACCATGGAGTTCTACAAGGTTCAGTTTTGGGACCGATACTCTTTACATTGTTACTAGGTAACATTATCAGAGAATATGATATAAATTTCCATTCCTATGCCGATGATACACAGCTTTATTTGTCAATGAAATCAGATGAAACTAATCAGTTATTAAAACTCTAGGCTTGTCTTAAAGACATCACATCCTGAGGCGTAACTTTCTCCTTCTTAACCAGGATACAAATGAAGTGATTGTATTTGGTCCAAAACACCTCAGAAAGAAATTATCAGAGCAAATAGTGTCTCTGGATGGTATTAATCTGTCACCCAGCACCACAGTAAAAAACTATATTATATTTGATACTGACTTGTCCTTTAACTCTCATATTAATCAAATCTCAAGGATAACCTTCTTCCACCTCCGTAATATCTCTAAAATCAGGAATATCTTGGCCCAGAATGAAGCTGAAAAACTAATTTATGCATTTGTTACATCTATATTAGATTATTGTAACTCTCTACTCTCAGGATGTCTAAATAACTCACTAAAAAGTCTCCAGTTAATTCAGAATGCGGCAGCTAGATTATTAACAGGTACAAACAGGAGAGAACATATGTCTCCAGTATTGGCTTCTCTTCATTGGTTTCCTGTAAAATTTAGAAGAGAGTTTAAAATCCTCCTGTTAGCCTACAAAGCTCTGCATGATCAAGCTCCTGCATGTCTTAAAGACCTGTTAGGACCCTATCGTCCAGGCAGAACACTCCGCTCTCAGTTTGCTGGTCTTCTGGAAGTTCTTAAAGTGTCCAGAAATAGAATTGGAACCAGCTCTCAATCTTAGTACGGAAGGCTGCTCCTCTCTCCACCTTTAAAACTAAACTCAAAATCTACTTATTTGCTAAAGCATATATTGTATAATAGCAATAACCTAAAGCAGACATGGTCTCATCTGTAATGATCACAATCACAGACCATTACACGTATTGGTCAACACCTCAGACCATTAAACTCAAATTTTCAATCTCACCTATCCCACAATAACCTCTATGAACAGTTCCAGTCCGGTTTTCGTCCCCTCCATACCACTGAAACAGCACTCGTAAAAATAACCAACGACCTCCTCATGGCAGCTGATTCTGGACTCCTCACCATCCTCATCGATCTGAGTGCGGTATTTGACACCATCTCTCACAACACACTTCTGAACAAATTAGCTTCCATTACAAACACCCCCCTTAACTGGTTTAAATCTTATCTCTCTGGCCACACTCATCCAGCTCAAATCCTTTAAATCAAACCCCTCCCCCGTCACTACAGGTGTGCCCCAGGGCTCAGTCCTGGGGCCCCTTCTCTTCATTATTTACCTCCTCCCCCTTGGCAATATCTTCTGTAAACATTTTCACTGTTACGCAGATGACACCCAGCTCTACCTCACCAGTAAACCATCTTCTACCCTCCCCCTTCCCTTATTGACTGTATCACAAGTTAAATCATGGTTAAACCATAATCTCCTAAAACTCAACAGTGACAAAACAGAGGTGCTTCTCATTGGTACAAAATAAACACTCTCCAAATCCAATAGTTTCTCCATCCAAATTGACAACTCCTCAGTCTCCCCCTCCCCACAGGTTAAGAGTCTGGGTGTCATCCTTGACCATCCACTTCAAGATCCTTCTGTTAACTTTGACGGCCATTCACCACACTGCCCTCGCCCTTACCTGACTGATCTCATCCACGTTCACTGTCCTCATTTATCTGTTCACTCCACCAGGCCGACTTACCAACATGGGGAACAGAGCTTTCAGCCGCTCTACTCCCCAGCTCTGGAACTCACAACCTCTGGATCTCAGGACTCATTCTCAAAATTCAAAGCCGGACTCAATACATTTTATTTATGAGTTAAAAAATGCAGCTATATTGTGAAAATGAAAAAGCATTTCTGTTAATCCATTTTAAATTGAATTATGGTACAGATATGCTTCCATATAGACAACAGCTCTGCCAATGTTTTGTGTAAATGCTCTTATGAATGTGGCAGGGTAGGAAGATCAGGTAAAGGGTAAAAGGTAATCGCGATGTGATTCACTCACACTGTCAGCAGTTGATCGTAATCTTTGTAATGGGCACCCCTGATCTATGGTAAATGTAGCTAATCTATAAGGATAACTACCACTGTGGTCCTCTTTTAATTAACCTATCCATACTAAATGGAATACAATTACCATGTTGTCTTCACTTACCTGGAACAATCCCCCCCCCAAAAAACAGAATTTCCTGGAATTGAAGTACAAATGCTTTTAAATCTAAAGTCGATGGTAAATTCTGCTAGGGATAGACATTAGGCACAATATGACTGACTATCATCTCAGCTAATGTGCAAACATTAATCACAAAGTAAAGATGCTTCCGCTGTAACATTAACCTGATGACAACATGACTAGTACGTTTTGTTGTAGTTGTGATTAAAAAGCAATGAACTAAGAAAAACATCCATTATCTGTCATCATTTCAGTCTTTTCCTTCAGGCAAGGACCAGACAATGTCAAAGGATCAGACTGTCATCTTTTGGCTGCGAGAATATCAGTTATTAATGTGACTTTGACTACAGTATATAAACAATCAGACATGTTAGAGGATGAGCAGAAGGTTGACTATGACACTAAAACCTAAGAAAAGACACAGTAAGAGGTAAATATTAGTAAAGATTAGTAATTAACACACAAAAGTCTTTGCTCTCTACTGTTTTACCAATGGCTTTGTGAGATATCGTCTTTGGGGACATCAGCACACTACACAATTACATTGCCACGGGTTCGCCAAAGTCATTAAGATTAATTTAATCTTCTGGGGAATTGAAGCCTGCAGCTACTTTCACAGCCTTTAGGCTGTAGCAATTGAGACAGTGTAGTCAAAAGGAAAAAGCGATAGTGTTGCACATTTTTATGAACCATGGACACATTTTAGGGCCCCGTCTGTACATGACTTTGTTGCAAGCACGAAGATTCATCTTGGTGTCAGAAAAAGATGTTCCAGGACTAAAACAAACACTGTGTGCAATCTCAGTAATATGTCATTCAGTCCATCCCTGTGCAGACTGCTTTGACCCCAACACTAACACACATTTGACTTTTGTAATATAGATGTAAATCTTGTGATGAATATCCCACCTAGTCCTAAATGTCAGCCACTTGGCTAAAGCTACAGCTACACTTTCGTACTTCGCTCCTAAGTGCCTCCTAACATTGAACCTTTTTGATCAATACACTCTGTGTCAATGCCAGATGGAACCTGACGGACTATTCTACTGGGGATTTCCATCACAGGTCCACAGAGGGAGGACCTCCATGTGAATCAGGTAGCACTTCAAAAGAAATGAAGCATCATTTAAAATATGTGCACATCTCTTAAAATACTAATTATTCATTTTCATAAAAACTACTTTTTATTACTCATATTATAAAACATATCAGAAAGATTAACAGCAATCAATAAATACAATCAGGACGTTATTTCCCAGTTTGCATATGGCAGCTACTTTTGCTGTATTGTATTGGTGTCCGAATATTTGTCTTTTAGTAGATTGTTGAAAGAACTTGTATAGGACATATTAACTAAAATATTTTAGTTGTGAATTTTAAAACTTTGCATCTCCTCTTCCCATAATGCATCACAAAGGTCTGCTGGAGCCAAGTTAGCTGAAGGTCGAGGAACTCTCCGATGCCAAATTTTAGAGCTTCTAATGTTTTTGTGTTTGGACAGTGAAAGGTATTCAGAGTCTGGTTAAAAAAAATTAAAAAACACACACACAAGCACAAGGAGGATACGCAAACTCTACACCTAAAGGTCCCTATAGTCGATCTGTCCTGGAGACATTTAAGAAAGTTCAACTCCATAAAATGTGTGCACAATAGGTAAAGCTGAACTATCCTTTTATCTTTTAAATACAGAAATACTTAGTGCTTATTTTTATCCCAGGGGGAAGTAAAGAGGTGATCTTAAGCTGTGTCCTTTCTCAGCTGAACACAATAACGGTTGAATTCAGACCTACTTTCATCAGAAATCAGGTCAGGTCCAGACAGGTGCTCCCTGACTGATAAAGAGCAGTGAGTGATGGAGGGTTTCATTGTTTCAAGGAATCCAACAGTCTGGTGGTGATGTTTTTCTTCTTCTTTTTGTCATGCATTGGCACATTATAGTTTTTTTTAACACACCATAGGAAAATCTACCAAAATATACGATGTACTGTTTTTTTTCTTTTTTATCTTATGAGAAAAGTATTCTGTACCTCCATTGTCATAATTTCTTGTTGACAATCACATTGATTCCTACATCTGTTTACAAAATGTAATTGAACAAACGGCACTAATTCTTAAAAAACTTTTTTTTGGTGCCATCTTTTTGTTGAATCTAAATATTCAATAAAACTTCTAAGATGACACCATCTCACCAACCTCCTACTTTGCCTTTTATAGGCAAGAACTATATATCATAATCCTTGTTTCATTAATGAAGAAATGAAGCTATTTAATGCTTATCATGAACTTAAACTATGTTTGACAGACACAGTGAGTGCCACTACAGGATACTTATTGTACTTATAGCTGACTTGGCTGGCTGGGCTGATGGCAGGGCGAGCCCTTGCTATTACTCAACCAACACCGAGGCAATAATTAGCATTATACCTTATAGTTTAGCCTTAAGGTGGGTATTGAGTTTAAAGGTTTCCTCCAACCCTAATCAACACTACTGTCTCCAGTCAAATTCTACTTCTAATCCAAAGCTACATTCATTGCTGTTCCTAAAATTCAATAGTGCTGTGTTGTATTATTTATTGTATGTTTCCCAATGCAGAGCACTCACCGTGAAAATTAATGCAGCATGCAATGCAAAGCTGACAACCGCAATTGATCTGTGCATTTTGGATTTTCCTCCCGAGGCGTTTTGCAGACTTGTGCCTTTACTGTTTGCCTTTCCACGTTTGTGTATTTAATTGTGCACAGAGAACGTGTGTGTTTATAACTTTGTGTGGTTATCAGTCGGAGAGTGGCTGTCTACAAGATTTGTGTTGCCCTGAATATTGAAGTGAATCCAGGGAGCACGGTGTAAATGGTGTTGAGAGTCTAGCACTTGCCCTGCTGATGCTGACACTGCAGTGTCCAAAGGTGGCCTGATCTCTCCTGTAAATCCAGTCTGAGTGCATCCAAGCTGCCAGGAAGAAGAAGAGAAAGAGAAAGTTGAAGACATCAGTCTGCCACTTTAAAATCTATGGTTGCTACCAGGCCTGGAATTAATTATAAATGTAATCTAGTAATTGATAATTAATTGCAAATATGGCATAACTATAATTGTAATTTAAATAGTCTGTTGCTGTCATAATTGTAAGTACATTTGTAATTCAGTTTACAATAATAGACTTTGTAATTGGCATGGATATTCTATAAAAATTGTCAATTACAATTTAATGCAAAACTGGGGAACCATGTTAGTTCTACACATATGTAGTAAATTTTTTTTTTTTTTTTTTTTCAACACCACAGGAAGTACAAACATTATGAGACAGCAATGCATATTTTGTTATTGCAATAAAATACATTGATTTATTTTATTGCTTAATTGTGACCATCACCAGCCCTCCCCAAGGAAGGGTAAGAAATCTTTTATTATAGGGAGGATATAAAAAGGGAGAGCAGTGTTACACCTAAGTGGAGGGGGGAGGGGGAGGGGGGGGGGGGAGGGGAAAGGGCGCAGGGAGGAGAGACTCAAGGCAGGAAATAGAAAAGGTGGGGAAGAATAGACTGTTTTGCAGTGAGGGTGAGATGTGAGGTTGTAGAATATATTGTGCTTATTATGTTGTGTAATCCAGCCAGTATGGTGACAAGTGTGAAGCTTAGCTATAATGGTGGTGGCTGTGAACAGGGGGAATGAGTGAATGCTAGTACCTAAAGCAGGTATTTGGGATTAACGTGTCTAAGGTTAAGCCCAGAATGAGTTTTATCCCACATCCCAAGGCGTGCCAGTGCATCGTATACCAGTATATGTGCAAAAAAAAAAAAACGCTACTGCAAGCCCAGGAACTGCCCTGGGTCCGCAGATGTGGCCAGGCCAGCAGAAAGAGCGGAGGCCAGGGAGCCCCAGGCAACCCCCCCGCGGCCGAGCAACCCCCCAGATGCCCCCAAGATCCCAGGCCGAGAGGCAGCCACCGCCCCCCACACACACATCCGAGGAAGCCCCAAGCAGCCGAGCACCCAGCGCATCCCCCCACCGACCCCAAGGCCCCCCGCCAGCATCCAGCCCCCCCCACACCCAACCTCCCGAGGGAAGGGCCCAGAGAGCCCCCTGCCCGAGACCCCAGCAGAGGAGCCAAGGCCCCCGCCCAGCAGATGGCCAGAGCCACGCGGAACGGGCAGCCGGCGAGCGCCCGCCAGTGGGCCCAGAGCCAGCAGGGTCCGGCCCCCAGGCCAGAAGGACCCGGAACGGAAGCAGCACCGAGAGCAGCGCCCCCAGGGACGACAACCACGCCCATAGTCGCCGAGGGCACCAAGGGGATGCTGCAAGCTGCCCCGCCGGCCCCCAGGCGCACCGACCAGGCACCCCAGAGCGCGCCAGATCGCCTTTCCTTGATGCCGCCCTCGCGATGCGCCCCAGACAGATATGTAGTTAATTATTAAAATATGTTTCATATCAAGCTTTCCTGCATTTTACCATAGAAAAAAATAAATCGAGGGGTGTACTGACACAAAAAAGGCTCAGACGTCCACACCAAAAATAGTAAAACTTATATTTACATTGATTAGGAAGCCTAACAAGGTAATCAATAGATAGGAAAGAAATTAGATGATAGATGTATTTAGGTGTATTTCACCGCTGATTCTTATAAGCTAACACAAGTGGAAGTTTATCAAGTTATTTATTTCAGGCTCAGTAATTGTGATCAATTGTAATTTAACTTTAGTAATTGAGAACATAATTGTAGTGTTGTAGTAGTCGAGACTGGTCTTGGTCTCGAGACCAAACTTTAAAGGTCTCGGTCACGTCTCGGGCTGCTCAGACTCGGGATTTTCCCTCAAGACCGTTCGAGACCAGCACTAATTCCTGCTATTTTCAAACTTTTTTATAATGTGATAATAACAAGAAGAACGGGATAAAACAATCCTTTAATCATTCTTTAATCCACCCCGTATAATAGATATATAATATATGTTTATGGTCTTGGTCTTGACTCGGTCTCGGCTCTCGAAAGTCTTGGTCTTGTCTTGGTCTCGGTGCATTCTGGTCTCGGGCAAGTCTTGGTCTTGTATAGCGTGGTCTTGAACACAACACTATATAATTGCATTTGACTTTCTGAGGATACAAAACCTAAAATAATTGTTGTAATTGAACATGGATAATTGAAAATGTAATTGTAGCTGAAAAATTGTATTGGCCCCAACCCTGGGTACTACTCTTAGATTAAGTAGAGAGAAAAAAAAACATTTTCGGTTGAGAAGATGTGACATAAACCTTATCCTAATATGTTCATGATGTAGTAACAAAACCACCTAAAAAAAACGAACGTTGATTTATTACAACTGACTATTCAAGGACTGTTCATAAAACAAGCTGAAACACGTCAGGTTAACCTCAAATACACCGACAGAGCACGTAAATGGTAAATATCCCCACAGGGCTTTGGTTTGATCAAGATCGCGTGTCTGTGTCATGGAAAGAT
This sequence comes from Gouania willdenowi, assembly GCF_900634775.1. Classification (NCBI taxonomy): domain Eukaryota; kingdom Metazoa; phylum Chordata; class Actinopteri; order Blenniiformes; family Gobiesocidae; genus Gouania; species Gouania willdenowi. The sequence continues at coordinate 10,219,430 of NC_041058.1, forward strand.
TAATTACTCTGATCTGTCATGAGCAGAATTAGAAGAAAGAAAAAAAAATAGGAGTCACGCCAACACAACGGAATGACATAGAAGAACTGCCACAAACGTGGTTTGCTTTCAATTTGTTTCATATTTTTCTGAAGTTTGGTATGTGGCTTACAGTAGTACCGTAGATGACAGCTTGACAGGCTTATACCAGGATAACCACAAGCTCACATTCACCTTAACGGAGAATTGACTTTTACCATAATTCGAGTACTTCCAAAAGGTTTTCCACTGAGACACAATCACGTACTGACACGCACTCATACACCAAAGGGGACAGAGACACTAATCCTCCATTGGGACTAGGTCGGGGGTGCTCAAGGACACATTGACACACACACAGGCAAAACTGGGAATTGTTTTGGGAATTTCCATACTAAAGAAGGTGAAAATACTTGTGTGCACCCAATTAAAGATTTGACAGACAAATTGTATTGAAAAAAAATACCAATGTAATAATAGCTTTTACAAAGTAGTCTACACTACAAAATGAATTAAAAACCCATCAAACCAGCCATAGATTCATGCTCGATTGATCGTGTGTAGAAAGAAAAGAAAATCTCGGAATTCAAACAGTTTAATCTCGAAACTCTACAATTATAATGTAGACTCATTTAATTATTGATAAGACAGCAGTTGGATGATATTTAACACTGGGGATTAAAGTCTGCTGTGAGTCAGCACACTGCGCCTTCACCTGGCAATATTGTTGGAGGTAATGTTGTTTAAAAAGCGTTAACCTCTTCAAATAGGCCATTAATGTCAGGACAGGATTCCCTAAAGATGAAGAGATGGACTGAGTGAGTTTATTTATCCTTTGGCCCTGGCAAGAGTGAAAACAAAAGCAGTCCTTGTGGGAAAGGTGATGAGCTGGGACAGGGGTAAGGTGAGGTCCTTTAAGGTAGAAGCAGGAGAAGAAAAGTTATATCCCTAAATATTATCTGTCAAAGTTGTCCTCTAGTGATCAGGATGTGCACTCCTACTGCTAGTGTTGCCAGAAAACTGATGATTTTCTGCCAAAATATGTTAAAAGCTAAGTTTGATCCCAAAAACACTCACCGTTTACCCTCCTTAAAAGCTCTTCAGCCCAAAAATAAAATCACTTCAACACAAAAATGATGACGCAAGATGTTAAGAAGTGTGATTATCCAAGAACCATGTTCACCCTTCAGCTATGCCTGTCAGTCGTTGTCCTTCTGGTTGATATAATTACTATGTATTATGGAATCTGATGGTGAAATTTTTCTTTTGCTTTACTAAGTTCTTGAATGTGCTCACTATGTTTAACACGCAGCATATAAAGCTCAACATTAAGAACATAATAGCAAAATCTTGTAGGAATTTTAGGTATTGATTCAAGGACAATGATTTTAATGCTTGACATTAATACTGTATTTAGTGAAGACATCTGTTATAAAAAAAAAACTTGCTAAACTTGATTATCGGAGGGAAATAAAACTTTTTGAACAGTCACTTAAATAATCATTTATTCAACTACATAATATATTTTGTTATCAGCCTATATAATTATTTTGAATGTTATTTGCTGCCCTTTCTTTTGTATAATATTAGGCTACTGGAACGATAATTAAATTTCACACCTCAGTGGGGTCATCGCTCTCATATCACTGCTTCATACTCATGTTGGATGATTTGACGATTTGAAGATGTGACCAGAGATAAACTGCGTGAGTATATTTACTGCATTGCCATAGTTGCCACAGATATAAAACAATCTGAAGTTCTGAGACAGCAAAAAATCATGCCTTTTGGTTTTTCTATTCTTTGCCTCGTTTGTTGACTTGTTTGTCTTTTGCCTTGTGACTGTGGACTAGGGATGGGTTGTGTTAGCATCATAGATACAAAGCTGGAAATAAGTTACATCCACTAGTTGATCTGTATAACACCTGTAGTTGATGTTAAAGCATTTACATATGTTTAAAATATTGTGCATTCATGTAGTATAATACTGGATAATAATTAGTTGTAAAAAAATTGGCTAATGTTCCTAAAAAGCAAATTAAACTGCACAAAAACTTTCAGTTTACCAAAAAACAAAACAACAGTGTTCACAGATGTTTTTGATGCTACAATGTTAAATATGCAATAACTGTTTCAGAAATCTTGAACAGCCTGAGGACATTCGCACAGAAAGTCCTGTTTGGACCTGAACGCCAACGTCAGTGTCATTAGAAATCACTAAGGAACTCACAACATTAAGATGTTAAGCCTAAAAACAAATAATAAACAACCTTTACTCAGCTGCTGTAAACCTGTGTTCCTCTTTTCAGTTGCAAATGAGCATTTTACCAACAGCTCCCCATTGCCATGGCACTCTAAGCTTTGTGTTGAATTTTACTGCTTCTGGGTTCACATCAGGTCAAATGATGCTGCTTCGGACGTCAAAGGCTGCACAGCTTTTAAAATTGACTCACCAGCTCTTTTTTTAGAAGGATGTCAGACCCCTGGTACTTGATATTTGTTATAATTACGGTTTCCTGAATACTTGTAAAATATTACTTTGACCCTATAAATGCAAATCACCTTGAATGTAAGTATCGTCTCAGACCTTTGCTGTTTGTTTTCGCTATAATATCCAGGGGCAGCGAACACTGGTGCATGGATCATGTGGGATGATAAAAAACAAACAAAGTTTACTCAGAAGAATGGTCCTGTTAATAATAAAGGTAGTAATTGCGATGGTTAATGTCATAACACTATAACTGAAAGAAAAACCATTCAACTATAATATTCATATAGGATTGTAAGACACGAGGATGAAGCTATTCAGCACTTTAAAAGGTTAATTAAAGTGGCTAAACTCTAGCTCAAATAATAATAATAAAAAAAAAAAACACTAACTAATAAATACAGCTTAAAACATAAGTAACAAGAGAACTCAGAAAATGCAAACCTCCGCTAAACACCAAATCTCTTTTCCAGATATTCTCAGTGATGCTGATCATGGTACCAAGATCAAAGGCTTGGAAAAAAAAAAATTGTATTGCCATTAATAGCAATGCAGTAGGTTCAAATGTATGGGCACCACTATATTTTGGAAAAATCTAGATGAAATGTGCAATGTGGATGAAAGTCTGCAAGGTATTTGAGAAACCAACCTAACATTACTAAGCCAATTTTCATAAATATCAGTCAATTACAAACCAAAATATGAAGAGATATGGATTTTTTTTAACTTAGGAACAATCGGTATATTGATCCAGAACCTCTCCAAAACCTAATTGAATCTTCCATAGTGTTGGTCTTTCTTTGGTTTAAATTTCTTAATGCGTTGAGTACTTTCACAATAATCCTACTAACAGACAAACAAATAAACGCCAGTAAAAATGTTACTTTCTTGGTGGAGGTAATTACTCTAACACTGTTTCAATGATGACTGTTGAAAAACCAAATAAGCATCTTTATATATACAAACAATTTCATTATATAAATGTAGAAGATTATTTAAAAAAACTCTTATTTTTTGGTATTAGTATTTTTTTTGGTTTTTGAAGAAAAAATAATTCCCCCCTCCCTTTTTCCTGTTTCCCCCCCCCCCTCTGTTTTTCTTTTAATTATTTTGTCGTACCATTTCCACTCGTTGATATTTTCTGAATTTTCATAGTCTTGTCCACTTTGTCGTTTGTGGTGTGAATGGCTGTGATTGAATGAGTTGTTTCAGTAGGGAAGAGGTACTTGCTCTTGAATGCACCTTGGTTTTATGGTTATGTTCTACTGTAACAGTTTAATACATATGAGAGATAACCACTGTTGTACATTTGGAATGTCTTCGTCCATTTCTGTGCCTTACCAAAAATGGAAAACATCAATGAAAATGTTTGACCAAAAAAAAAAAAAAAAAAATTCACTCTATCTGTTGCCACCCATAATTTGAATATTTTAGAAAAAGTGTGTCACAGTAAATTAGTTACATTCTCTGCTTGTCACAGCATGTATCATCAATCAGCAGCACACAGCATGGCACTGCTCATCAATACACCGCTGCTTTGCTCAAATGTTACATGGTGAGAATTCTTCACAGTAAAATACATAATAAGGCCGTCTTTGTTTAGGGACTATGTAAATTATACCATGTTCAGAGATGAAAATATAACCTCATTCTCAGTTTCTCTTTTGTATAAACACACATTCACAAAAACACATGGTTAAGTCGGGGATGGCTGTTCTGCCAGCTTCATCATCACTCTCCTTCCCACCCTTGTCTCCATGGAGACGAGCTTCCAGAGCTGGCTGGTTCCAGACCGTTGTGAATCAGCACAGACTGAAACGACAGGCGGAGGGAGGGGTCGGAGGGGTCTTTTTGTGTTTAAACATGACTGGAAGAACACAGTGAGCTCTGGGTTTTCTTAGTACCAGTGCCGAGGTGATCAAAGCAACCAACATCTCCTATGTGCAGATAGGAGGAGGAATCAGAGATGCTCCAAAAACAAGCAGGGTTTAAGATTTTATTCACCAAAAGCATTTGTGTTACATAATATTTGATCTTGTTTGTATAACATCTTAATCAAAAAAGTAATTTGCACAAATGTGATTTGTATTCCTTTTCTCTGAGACAGTGATGACAATATTTCTCCACCTTGTCAGCAATACAGAGGGGTATTCCAGAAAGGAGGTTCAACAAACTCTCTGGGTCTATTCATAAACTCTGGGTCATCATAACCCATGATGGGAAACTCTGGAACACAGGATATCTGATTCCTTTACAGGTGGTATGAAGTGGGTCAATCAACCCAGAGTATATAAACCTTGGATTACTTACATGCAGGAGCCATCATAAATGGACCAAAGATACCACGAACTACCATGGCAATGAGCCGTAAGAGAGTGATTTACTCAGCCCGAAGGGTGAAATAAACAGGCTTTTGTGGAATATGAGCCTGTTATGAAAGTGCGTTCACACAGAACAGCACTTCAGCGACTATAGTAGTCGCTTAATTCGCACGCTTTTTGGTCCCTTCATCGCTGCAGTAACAACGGGGGAATAATATGAAGTGTGTGCAGAGCCGTGGGGGGGGCAACTCTTCTGATGATGACTAAGGTGACCCGTTACATGGGGAAATTAATAGGCAGCAAGACAATTGCTGCATCTTGTTATTTTCTGTCTGCATAGCAATACCAAATGTAATGGCTACAAAGAGAAGTTACATCCATTAGTATTCAACCAATAAAATTAACTTGGCTCTACAAATGAAGATCAACAGAGGGATAAACAGTGAATCAGTTTACCTTCAAATATCACTGAACATGGACAAATACGCTTGCTTTACCAAAGGGGACAACATATAAGTCAAAATAATTAAAATTATTTATTCAGAGTTCTTTAAAGTAGTTATTTTATTTACAAATAGTTTATATAAATCCAAATAAATACAGTAATACAGTATATGTACAGATTGCCATATTGGTAACAACATTTTAAAGATTTTGTGCAGCCTCTATCTTTAAGTGCAAATGAAAGTGCACACATTCAACAGTGAACTATAAATACAAAAATAAACATATTGCCTGAAAGCGGCATTTGAATGAAAAGATAACTATTATAAACAAACATCATCAGTTAATAGATTGTGTGTGTGTGTGTAAAAAGCATGGGTGGGCACGATTATTATTACGAAATGAGCTCAGATATATACAGAGGCACACTGATTTAATAAATGGCACCAAGTAGGCGCACTTACGTTTTTTTAACAATTGGCTTAAAAAAAACAAAAACCATGTTAGACTACGATGGATGTTGCAGTTTATCCAGGATACCCCTAAAACGATGCTAGTCCATCACAACGCCTCGCGCACTCACACACACACTTTGAGTAGAGGCAGCTGCGTCCTCTCTCCAGTTTATCCCGTGTTAGTAAAGCAGGAGACAGCGTTTCTCTGTTTTTAACTGTTGAAAACAAGTTTTCACAGATGACTGTCGATGCTTCTAAGGTTAGAAGGCTGTTAAAACCGTCGGCATTGCCTGAAGTGCACAGTTAAATGTGCTGAGGACGTTGGCGATTGTCCATTCGCTGTCTTTGTGAGGAACTGGGGTGTTCCATCTTTCTCATCAAGAATTCACACGCTCGCGTAAATTCAGTTTCAACCACGTCGTTTCCAGCCAATCTGATGGCAACTATGCTTATGCTAGGTAGGACAAAAACATGTTAGTGCGAGCCCTCCCAGAACCCATAAGGAATTCATTGTAACGGCTGCCATGTAAAAACATTTTTTTTTCTAATTTCAGTCTATGAGAGCAGTCTGGGCGATTTTCAATTTGACTGAGGTCGCACAAAAGGGGCAGTCTAGAACTATCACAGCCCTGTAACACTGTGGAAGCTACAGGGCAGAAGAAAAAAAAAAAAAAAAATCACTTCTTTTTCCCCTTTGGTAGGGCATCACCCTGATCGCCCTTATGAAGAAACTGCCCACGGTTTACAGCACTTATCATAGACAGCTCCATTTGTACTTACGGTTTAAAAGATCAACTTACAGAGTTAAAGGATGAGTTCACTCAAAACATACTTAGAATTTAAAAGGCTTATTCAAGGAGTATTCCACTTTAATTTGGCCCCAGTAAGTAGAGGTAGTGTACAGCCCTCCAGCTGCAGTGAGAGGGCTGCAGCCTACGGCTCTACAGACAGTGATAGCCGCTTGATGTCATGTCATTTACATTGATATTGAATGTAGTCGCCAGAGTTGCCTGGATGTCCAAAAAAGACGGACTCTAGACATCAAAAAAAGAAAAACTCATTCACAGATTTATACACCAGGAGCAGAACTTTGCAGTCTATTCTGAGGCTGACTGAGAGCCAGTGGTTATGACCCAAGCTGCAGCGTTCTGAACCAACTGTAGCTCCTTGATGCTGTTTTGGGGGATTCCTGAATAACATAGCCCCATCCATCCATTTTCTGACTCACTTGCTCTGTATTTCAGGGTCCCGGGGTTCTACTAGTGCCTATCTCCAGCTCTCATTGGGCATTAGTTGGGGTACTACCTGGAAAGGGCGCCAGTCCATTGCAGATTCACAGACATAGCCAATGTCTGTGAATTTAGTGAAGTAGCTGATTTCGCCATTTTCCTACAGTTAAGTCGAGTAAAGACCACCCTGCTTGTTATCGGCGGTCTAGAAAGACAAATCAGAATCAACTTGAGGAGCTCCTGATGAATGAACCAACAGCTGGACACTCAGGCGATGCGGGCAATGTCGGAAGTGTTTAACGGAGTCATTTTTAGAGCGGATGTAATGGATCTGCTGGACAGGTCATGTATTTGTTTAAAGTTCAGTTGAGCAGCGTAAGGGACAGTTCTCATCAGCCTAACACCTTCACTTTAACTACAAGTCAGAGAGAACTGTGTTCATCATTTGTATGGACACACTCGTAGGCGCACACACACGGATGCATAAAAATAAGTTCACCCACTCATGAAGCATGCGCACATGCCCTACCTGGGGTGTGTACAATTACAGAGGAAGTGAATCCTATTAAAGGTCAGAGTGAGGATTCCTGGAAGTGTATCGTGTCCTGTGTGGGGGCAAGAAAAGAGCAAAGTAGAGTTCAGAAGAGCAGAAATACTGCTCAGATGGTGCTTTTCACTCCTGTCAACGAGCCCACTGCAGTTCAGATGAGGATAATAATGATGGATCATGACATGGCACAGACCTAGTTCTGCTGCTCGTACATGAATCTACTCTGATACATCAGAATCCATCAGTGAGATGTCAGTCAGGTATGAACCCAGCAGGTCTCTCACATCTATGGACACAGGTCAGATAATGGAGCCCAGAGTTCATAGCAAATGTGGTGAAGCAGCTTTTAGTAGTTATGCTGCAAAGAAGTGGAACAAACTGCACCAGAGCTGAAGTCAGCATACAATCTTAATATTTTTATTCTAAGTAAAAAGCTCTCCTTTTCTCTACTGCTTATGACAGAGGGAGATTTTTAATCATTTTCAATCTTTGTTTAATGTTTTCTCTTACACTTTTTTTTATCATTTAAACCTTGTGTATGAAACATGCTAAATAATAAAGGTAGGTTGGTAGTTTTTACCCATAGACTACATATTACTAAGTTCTGGCTTTTTTTTTTTTTTTTTTTTTTTTTTTTTTTTTTTTTTTTTTTTTTTTTTAAACCACAGGTCATACATGTGTGTTATTGCAATACATCAAAACCTTCAGCCCATTTAAAAAAAAAAAAAGAAGATTTACAGTAGAGTGTGGCCCCTTTTTTCCATATCTTCTAGTACCCTAACTAGAACTTTAAAAACTCTGGTGGAGATAATGTAAGTGTGTGAATAGAGTGTGTTTGGCAATACTAATGTGTTCAGGAGTCAAAAAAGAAGAAGAAAGCTACTAAAACCCTGTCTGATCTTAAAAACTATAGCTTAGTTTGACACATTTTCCCACTGGAACAGGCGAATAACTCCTTAAACCAAGTCTTTGTCAAACCTCCTATAAGATAATGGATCGTTGATATGCTTGAGTCATAATGAGTAGCTGATAACTGTAGCGGAATAGAAATTGATCAGAGCATCCATCGGGACGTAACCTTCAGTAATATTACATCAATTGAGGGAAGGTCCCAAATGGATTGTAGCCTCCTATCAATACAGATTATGGAAAACTTAACAAGGGTTTCACACATTGTTAGGAACGATCTCATCTGACTAATGCCATATGTTACATAGACTATGAGCTATAGCATAAATGGGAAGGGAGCCAAACACTGTCCAAGTCCTACGTGTCATTAGGAAGCATTGTGACATTAGAATTACTATCATAGCTGCTAAAATGGAATTACTGAGTGTTTTTTAAAGATGGCGAGAACACAAGTGAGACATTCTGCAAAGCAACTGAGAAGATAACAGCCTTGGGAGATTTTTTTTTTTTGCCATTTCTATTTCCTTCTGCTTCTTGGCCCTTGAGTTTTTTTAAATAACTAACATTCATTATATAGAATGATATAAGTCTGTAGGCTCTTACAGTATGATACTACTTTAAATGTGCGTGTGTGTGTATTTCAAATAAATCAATCTTGCTTAGTAAAAGTTCTGGTTTTCTGTCACATTATGTCAGATAATATAGGTAATCATGTTATAATCAGTGATTAAAATACAGCCAATTTACTACCAGCGGCCTCCCTCATTGTCTCCGTTAGATATTTATGACAAAATATCAACTTAATATCAATAATAAATGACAAAGTAAAGTGACTATAAGAATTTCGTCCACTTGTTTTCAGGATCATTGGCAGGAGTGTATAGGTTCAAGTGAGTAACTTCATGATATTTAGACTAATAATAATAAGTCTTTGGCTGAGTGTTTATTATACAGAAGCTGTAGTTAAGGACATTCTTATAATAAAGTAAAACAACAATTGAAAAAGATCATAATTTTGGTTATGAGTTATAGGATATGCTGCATCTTTAAGAAATGTCTACATAAGCCTACACAAGGGAGATTTTACAATGCATCTACGCTAAATAATGAAATAGTACCAATAATGCTGATACTTGTCGAGCTACTTCAAACAATAGTTGTAGTTTTTCCATCTGTGCATTGAAAATTTTGAGTGAAAGCAAATTGTCCTCTATTTGACAAAGCTTGATTTAAAATTGATTCAGGCAAACAAATGATGTTATTATTATTATTATGATGTTATTATCTCATTGAGCAGCGGTCTGAGTATTATTAACATATCAGTGGGAGGCATTTTGTATTCTTGCAATCTACAGTGCGGCAAATGATTATTTAGTAGCCACAGATTGTGTAAGTTTTCCCAACTAAAAAGACGAGGTCTGTAATTTTCATAATAGGTACACTTCAACTGAGAGAAATCATTAAATGATTTTTAAAGAATTGTTGTATAATGGTGCAAAAAATAAATATTTGATCAATAACAAAAGTTCAAGTAATGTTTCCACCCACATGCTTCATAGTGAGTATGGTGTTCTTGGGATGCAACTCTACATTCTTCCCCCTCCAAAACACGGGGAGTGGCATTTATACCAAAAAGTTTTATTTTGGTCTCATCTGACCCCATGACATTCTCCCAATCCTCCTCTGGATCACCCAGATGGTCACTGGCAAACTTCGATGGGAACCTCTCGGTCACTGCAGGATTTTAATCCATGACGATGTAGTAAGTTACTAATGGTAACCTTTGTTACTGTGGTCCCAACTCTCTTCAGGTCATACCAGTTCACCCGTGTAGTTCTGGGCCTTCATCATTTGCACCCCATGGAGGTGAGATCTTGCATGGAGCCCCAGGTCAAGGGACATCGTCAGTGATCTTGTTTTTCTTCCATTTTCTAATAATTTCTCCAACAGTATTCACACAAAGCTGCTTGGCTATTGTAGATTGGCTCATCCCAGTCTTATGCAGGTGTATAATTTTGTCCCTGGTGTCCTCAGACAGCTCTTTGGTCTTGGTCATGGTGGAGGTTGGAGTCTGACTGTTTGAACTTGTTATCTGTGTAAAAGACACCTGTCCACACCTTCAAACAGGTGCCAATAATACAGGTAATGAGTGGAGGATAGAAGAGCTTCTTAAAGAAGTAGTAACACGTCTCTGAGAGCCAGAATTCTTGCTTGTTTGCAGGGGCTAAATACTTGTTCTAAGCCAGAATTTACAAATAAATTCTTTAAAAATGTGATTTTGTAATTTTTTTTCCACATTCTGCCTCTCACAGTTGAAGTGTACCAATTAGGTAGGACAACTGACACAATCGGTGGCTGACAAATACTTTTTTGGCCCACTGTAGAACTACAGACTCAACGATGGACAACAATAAAAGATCCAATTGTTGTAAATTTGTGACATTTGTAAATGTAAATGACAGCAAGTAACTCCAGCGACTACAGCTGTTGGTCCAGCTGTTTTGGTTTTCCTACAGGGATACCTGGCCTGAGGCGGTACCCCAACAGGCTTTTCCAATTGCTACTACTGGTGTGTTTCTAAAGCAGTGGCGACGAGGAGGCATACAAATGATCATGCAGAAGCATGATGAGAGCAGGCGAATTGATGTAATGCATCCCCATGGCAACCATACAAAACGGCATGCACTCACCATGGCAACCGAGTCTGTGAGGGAATAGAGCAGAGACGGTGCTAAAGCCGATGATGGCCTCTGGGTGTTGGAAGTGATACATGCAAGGGACCAGCTCAGCATCACCAGCCACATCTGTCTCACTGAACCATCAACAGTCATCTTAAGTGTTTACATTTAATCAGGAAATACTGTCTTTATCACCACAATACAGCAGTAAAAACAAGTACAAATCTGAGAAAACGAGCATCTACATTTTTACAGATTAATTTATGACATTTTTCATTGCTCAATAAATCCAATGCCAGACGGTAAAACCTTTTGCCTTTTTAATGATCTGGGCTTAATTTACTTTGCTTCTACCGGTAGTTCTCAATATGAGCTTTATTTGCTATTAACTTTATAGTTATGGGTCTAGTAAAAGAAACGTATGTGGCAAAACAGAAAAGAAAAATCCCCATTGGTACAATAAATATGCTATTCAGCTTAACTAAAAGCTATTTAATGTGACTTTAGTTAGTAATGTCACTTTATGATTATAGTACATGTGACAAACTTAAGGCCCAGGGGCCAAATCTGGACCTTTGGAGCATTCAATTCAGCCCGCAGGAGAAAATAAAAACATGAATCATTGTGTCAATATTTCCAGTGAAAACTAACTAAATTCTTACAAAATCTTTTAATTTTCCTCAAATTACATAACATTTTCCTCAATTGAATATAAATTGGTCACAAATCTAGGAAATTTAAAATGAGGATTGTGGCCACCCTGAGACACACCTGTGCAATACTGTCAAATCAGCATTTATCTGACATGCCACACATGTGATGGATGGATGATCTCACAAAGGAGAAGTGCTCACTGACAAAATATGGTTCACAAATGTGTCTAAATGTGAGAGAAAAATAGGTATTGTGTGTATAGAAAATGTTCTAGATTTTTTAGTTCAGCTTATTAAAAATGGGAGCAAAAACAAAAATGTTGTTTATATTTTTGTCCAGTAGACAATGTATTTTACTTTACTGGCGGGAATTCATATGAAACAAAAGCAATTGCATTCAAAAAAATAAAATAAAATAAAAAAAATCTGCATTACATCAAAAACTTGTTTCCATGACTATCAAACCAATCTCAATTCATTCATGTCAGAAAGTGAAATATACTCTAAACAGGCAGATAAGCATAGATTTACTTCTACAACTAACTTAGAAATGTAGCAAACAACTTTCAATAGGAGAAGAAACACTGACAGAGAAAATAAACCAGCAATAATGACCAAAATTCAAACAAACATTCACCTGCGTAACACTAACCTGTCCAGCTGCTCTGCATTGGTTAAAAGAGGATTACATTTGTGCTATACTTGGTGTTGTATAATCACTAGCATTGATGTTTTATTCCATATGAACAGACACTCAAACTTAACTTACTTGCAGAGGCGATGTAAGCCAAATACAAGTCAATATTTCTCCACCCTGACAGCGGTTCTATTCCCTTTATGTGCAGAGTTAGTAGAGCAGGCCTGTAATAATAAAGTCACAGCTTACCTGAGATGACAAATAGCTCCACAAACTGCTGAAATACACAGAAGCTCTGAGGCCACAGTCTGAAAGTAATAACGATTTTCATGTCAGACGACGAGAATGTCCTAAATGTAGCACGCTTCTTCTTCATCATCATCATCATCATCATCATCACTGTGTCCTTTGATTAAGAACAGCTGCGTGCAATTAAATATTTGCGAAGCAGTTAAAAAACGTGCTGACAGTCTGCCTTTATTATTGTTTTTATTTATTATTACCAATGGTTTATCAGCTCGGACAATAAATCAGTGAAGCCTTTAACAGCTTTGTCACAAAAAAAAAAAAAAAAAAAAAAAAAAAAAAAGCGATTTATTTATTAATTTAGACTGCCAATAAAAGCCTAGGTTAATCCAATCTGTGTCACCATAGAAACATTCGATAAATCTCTACCATTAAAGGATCAAACTGAGATGAAATGTGAAAATACAGACTCTATGTGTGTGTGTGTGTGTTTTATGAGCAGGTTTGTCAAGTTTTGCATTAAAATGTGACTAATTTCCACCGAACAGCCTGATAGCTATCAGTCTGTGTGTGTGCGCGTGCGTGTGTGTGTGTGTGGGGGGGAGAGCACGTGGGTGTGGCACTGACTGGTGGTAAAAGTCAGACTCGACTCAATGTCACCACCTTGTGGCGAAAATAAAAATTCCCATCATTAGAATTTAGTTTTCCCACAGATGCCTTTCCTCATTTAATTATATAATAACTCTTACAGTTGGTGAGTAGTTGTATGTGTGTTACTGAATGGCGGAAATCACAAATAAAGGCAGAGAGTGTCACAATAATGGAACCTCAGTTTTATTGTGTAATTACAATTTAAGTGTAATGTACAGCATATATGTAGTTTTAATATAAATTATCAGTGGACTACTTTTCCATCACGAAAATGTTTTTTGTCTTTTCCAAAAGGGATTTTTGTAAATTAATTTTGAAAAATTAATTGTACAAAATTTGTAAGTAATTTAATTTTTTTTAGTAAAAAAAAAAAAAAGTCATTTTGATCCACGTTATTTAAACCTTTTAGGTGAATAATAATCTTAACTCAAACAAGCAGGTAAAAACACATGTTACACAAAGAATCGTAAACTGCAGCCAGCACGACTAGAGTTGGTCAAATACTCCATTAATTATTAGAATACTTATTGTTTTACATTTTCCTCCAATGATATTTAACTTTTTCACTGTGTGTCATTTAAATTTTGTTGCTCTTAAATTGTATACTAATTTGTTAAGGACAGCAGTGCTAATGTTTACTGCTTTTATACTGTTATGTTAGCTCTAAAAATATGTACTTTTTCTATATACGTCTTCTATTACATTTTCTAGGACATGCTGTGCATAATTTTCAGATGTATCTTTTCCTACATTTGTGTCTTTTTCAGCTTTTACAATCTGGAATTAATTAATGAGATCAAATGAAAAAAGAAAAAAAAATCAACTGCTTAATCGACTCCATCCAGCAGTTTTCATTGAATAATTTGGCTAAATAATAACACTTTTATCCACAATGCAACTTCAATTTCAGATAAATCTAATCATGAATGTGCCTTTTTAAAATTGTATGCGTATAATGTTGCTCCAGGGTGGTACATTTTAGCCTGAATAAATTTTGGTACATCGCGTTCAATCATCCACTGTTGTAGGACAATTGTTTATTATCCTTAAATGTTGACGCATTATTTTGTTTTTCAATTTGTAAAGTGCTTTTCCTCCTCTTTTATTGGTAACTGCTTTAACGATACCCAAGTCATGCAAAGTAATTCAGCTTTTTCCTATTTCCCCCTTCATAACTACACTGCGTCACTAATGGTAAATTATCACGAGAGATTGTGTTTTTTTAAATCATTTTTGTGCAAAGTAGGTCAAGCTAAAAGCAGCTTTTTTTTCAGTTGCTACATCTTCAGCGTTTGATGAAATGGACGCATTAAATCATGGTACCGCAAAATCAAGATACCATCTTTTTTTTTTACAACAAAGCATCAGCACATTTTAAAAATCAGGGTTCAGTCATGTGGATTTATTCACAGATCAAACAGAACTCATTTCCTTAAGAAAGTTGCCCATGCAACAACTCCCTCATCACAATTGACTTACAAACACCAAAAAAAAAACACTTTAATTTCATATGTAATATATTATTTATATTATTATGCACAAAATATAAAACTAACATCTGTTTTTGACATCAATACATAACGGCAGCGACTCTACATCTGCACAAAGTGGTTACTATGCAGTGCATTGTTTCCATAATTTTAGTTTTTATGTTATTGCATAAAAGATAAACAGATGGGGTTTTTTTTTTTTTAAGACTGGTTATGGTTGAAATAACTGTACTGGCAGAGATCTGTTGAGATGACAAGATGTGTGAAACTTAAGGGCGTGAGTGTGTGCATGTGTCCGTTTGAAGGGAAAACGGCAAGGAAAGTGTGTGATTCCATCTCCTTCGTGCATCGATATGTGCGCACAGTTGAATCAGAAGACTCCCAGTCCCTGAGTTAACCCACTGAAGCACAATTACAGCTCTGTGTCACACCAACATGCCAAGAAACATTAAATCGAGGCTATTTCAGTCACGTGTGGAGCTTTGTTCAAACCTTTAGAGCAGAAATGGTTTCTAACTCACTGCTGTCAAAGAAACAGCAGTTATACTCAAGTAAAAAGAGACTTTAATACTGAACAAATCTGCTTGTCTTTAAGACCAGGAGCAGAAAAATGTCAATATCAGTCAGTATTTCAAATTTCTTGTTCACATTGCTTTTTCCCCCATTAGCCTGAGAATGATTACAGACTCTTTTTCAAAGTGTGGACATAATACATTTTTTTCGTACTCTGCAAATATTCTAAGATTTAGCTTCCAAAAGACGACAGCTGGTGTGATCTAACTGCTGGTTAAACACTACTTCCTCCGATCCAAGGAAAATGTCATTTCTAAGATGAGCTGGAAACTTCTTTTGATTCATGCCATGAGAAAGAGCTACGACACACCTCCTCCCAGTTAGCATGCTGCTGAGCTTATTTCAACCAATAAGCAGCAGTGACACAGTTGGCCAACTACTTGTACAAATCAACATTTGTCTTCAACTCTGTCGCACTCCCACCCCCCAATTTAGTTCTGCCCTATT